>NC_074673.1:9397514-9602112 GCF_029448725.1 Salvelinus fontinalis | reverse complement strand
AGAGAGAGAGAGAGAGAGAGAGAGAGAGAGAGAGAGAGACAGAGCAGGAGAGAGAGAGACAGAGCAGGAGAGAGAGAGACAGAGCAGGAGAGAGAGAGACAGAGCAGGAGAGAGAGAGAGAGAGAGACAGAGCAGGAGAGAGAGAGAGAGAGACAGAGCAGGAGAAAGAGAGAGAGAGAGACAGAGCGAGAGAGAGAGAGAGACAGAGCAGGAGAAAGAGAGAGAGAGAGACAGAGCGAGAGAGAGAGAGAGACAGAGCAGGAGAGAGAGAGAGAGAGAGAGAGAGAGACAGAGCAGGAGAGAGAGAGAGAGAGAGCAGGAGAGAGAGAGAGAGAGAGCAGGAGAGAGAGAGAGAGAGAGAGACAGATCAGGAGAGAGAGAGAAACAGAGCAGGAGAGAGAGAAAGAAAAAGAGCAGGATACAGAAAGAATAGACAAAGAGAGAGCGAGAGAAAGAAAGAGAGAGAGAGTGGGAGAGAAATCAGATGCTACTTGAACAGTCTAGCTAATAAGATGAATTATACTCCCTCCTAAACAGTTGAAGGGAATATCACATTATAGGTTCCCTCTGCATGATGGCGAATGTCAACCAGACTGCAGGACCAATTCTCCCAATTGACACTCATCGCTACTTGTCTAAGGGGGACTCCATTTGAAGGTCAAGTAGTGCTGCAGACAACATGGTAATCGAGTAATCAAAGAAGAGAAATATAATGGACAAAAAAATGTAAGAAATGTTTTTTCTTTCTCTACTCCGGAGTGCTTCCATTTACAGTTGAAGTCAGAAGTCATTAAAACTCGTTTTTCAACCACTCAACAAATTTCTTGTTAACAAACTATAGTTTTGGCAAGTCGGTTAGCACATCAACTTTGTGCATGACACAAGTAATTTTTCCAAAAATTGTTTACAGACAGATTATTTCACTGTATCACAACTCCAGTGGGTCAGAAGTTTACATACACTAAATTGACTGTGCCTTTAAACAGCTTGGAAAATTCCAGAAAATGATGTCATGGCTTTAGAAGCTTCTGATAGGCCAAATGACATCATTTTAGTCCATTGGAGATGTACCTGTGGATGTTTTTGAAGGCCTACCTTCAAACTCAGGGCCTCTTTGCTTGAGATCATGGGAAAATCAATAGAAATCAGCCAAGACGGTGTGGCAGAGATCTTTGTGGGCTATACTCGGCCTTGTCTCAGGATGGTAAGTTGGTGGTTGAAGATATCCCTCTGGTGGTGTGGGGACTGTGCTTTGGCAAAGTGGGTGGGGTTATATCCGGCCTGTTTGGCCCTGTCTGGGGGTATCATCAGATGGGGCCACAGTGTCTCCTGACCCCTCCTGTCTCAGTCTCCAGTATTTATGCTGCAGTAGTTTGTGTCGGGGGCTAGGGTCAGTCTGTTATATCTGGAGTACTTCTCCTGTCTTATCCGGTGTCCTGTGTGAATTTAAGTATGCTCTCTCTAATTCTCTCTTTCTCTCTCTCTGAGGACCTGAGCCCTAGAACCATGCCTCAGGACTACCTGGCATGAAGACTCCTTGCTGTCCCCAGTCCACCTGGCCGTGCTGCTGTTCCAGTTTCAACTGTTCTGCCTGCGGCTATGGAACCCTGACCTGTTCACCGGACGTGCTACCTGTCCCAGACCTGCTGTTGTCAACTCTCTAGAGACAGCAGGAGCGGTAGAGATACTCTTAGTGATCGGCTATGAAAACCCAACTGACATTTACTCCTGAGCCACTGACATTTACTCCTGAGCCACTGACATGTTTCACCCTCGACAACTACTGTGATTATTATTTGACCATGCTGGTCATTTATGAACATTTGAACATCTTGGCCATGTTCTGTTATAATCTCCACCCGGCACAGCCAGAAGAGGACTGGCCACCCCTCATAGCATGGTTCCTCTCTAGGTTTCTTCCTAGGTTTTGAACTTTCTAGGGAGTTTTTCCTAGCCACCGTGCTTTTACACCTGCATTGCTTGCTGTTTGGGGTTTTAGGCTGGGTTTCTGTACAGCACTTTGTACATCAGCTGATGTAAGAAGGTCTATATAAATAAATTTGAAGACCTCAGAAAAAAAAATTGTAGACCTCCCCAAGTCTGGTTCATCCTTGGGAGCAATTTGAAAATGCCTGAAGCTACCACAGTCATCTGTACAAACAATAGTACGCAAGTATAAACACCATGGGACCACGCATTCGTCATAATGCTCACAATCAGGTCTAACCCAGAGGAAACTACCTACTGCTGTTGTTTCATCAGGTCTAACCCAGAGGAGACTACCTACTGCTGTTGTTTCATCAGGTCTAACCCAGAGGAGACTACCTACTGCTGTTGTTTCATCAGGTCTAACCCAGAGGAGACTACCTACTGCTGTTGTTTCATCAGGTCTAACCCAGAGGAGACTACCTACTGCTGTTGTTTCATCAGGTCTAACCCAGAGGAGACTACCTACTGCTGTTGTTTCATCAGGTCTAACCCAAAGGAGACTACCTACTGCTGTTGTTTCATCAGGTCTAACCCAGATGAGACTACCTACTGCTGTTGTTTCATCAGGTCTAACCCAGAGGAGACTACCTACTGCTGTTGTTTCATCAGGTCTAACCCAGAGGAGACTACCTACTGCTGTTGTTTCATCAGGTCTAACCCAGAGGAAACTACCTACTGCTGTTGTTTCATCAGGTCTAACCCAGAGGAGACTACCTACTGCTGTTGTTTCATCAGGTCTAACCCAGAGGAGACTACCTACTGCTGTTGTTTCATCAGGTCTAACCCAGAGGAGACTACCTACTGCTGTTGTTTCATCAGGTCTAACCCAGAGGAAACTACCTACTGCTGTTGTTTCATCAGGTCTAACCCAGAGGAGACTACCTACTGCTGTTGTTTCATCAGGTCTAACCCAGAGGAGACTACCTACTGCTGTTGTTTCATCAGGTCTAACCCAGAGGAGACTACCTACTGCTGTTGTTTCATCAGGTCTAACCCAGAGGAGACTACCTACTGCTGTTGTTTCATCAGGTCTAACCCAGAGGAGACTACCTACTGCTGTTGTTTCATCAGGTCTAACCCAGAGGAGACTACCTACTGCTGTTGTTTCATCAGGTCTACCTACTGCTGTTGTTTCATCAGGTCTAACCCAGAGGAGACTACCTACTGCTGTTGTTTCATCAGGTCTAACCCAGAGGAGACTACCTACTGCTGTTGTTTCATCAGGTCTAACCCAGAGGAGACTACCTACTGCTGTTGTTTCATCAGGTCTAACCCAGAGGAGACTACCTACTGCTGCTGTTGTTTCATCAGGTCTAACCCAGAGGAGACTACCTACTGCTGCTGTTGTTTCATCAGGTCTAATCCAGAGGAGACTACCTACTGCTGTTGTTTCATCAGGTCTAACCCAGAGGAGACTACCTACTGCTGTTGTTTCATCAGGTCTAACCCAGAGGAGACTACCTACTGCTGTTGTTTCATCAGGTCTAACCCAGAGGAGACTACCTACTGCTGCTGTTTCATCAGGTCTAACCCAGAGGAGACTACCTACTGCTGTTGTTTCATCAGGTCTAACCCAGAGGAAACTACCTACTGCTGTTGTTTCATCAGGTCTAACCCAGAGGAGACTACCTACTGCTGTTGTTTCATCAGGTCTAACCCAGAGGAGACTACCTACTGCTGTTGTTTCATCAGGTCTAACCCAGAGGAGACTACCTACTGCTGTTGTTTCATCAGGTCTAACCCAGAGGAGACTACCTACTGCTGTTGTTTCATCAGGTCTAACCCAGAGGAGACTACCTACTGCTGTTGTTTCATCAGGTCTAACCCAGAGGAGACTACCTACTGCTGTTGTTTCATCAGGTCTAACCCAGAGGAGACTACCTACTGCTGTTGTTTCATCAGGTCTAACCCAGAGGAGACTACCTACTGCTGTTGTTTCATCAGGTCTAACCCAGAGGAGACTACCTACTGCTGTTGTTTCATCAGGTCTAACCCAGAGGAGACTACCTACTGCTGTTGTTTCATCAGGTCTAACCCAGAGGAGACTACCTACTGCTGTTGTTGTTTCATCAGGTCTAACCCAGAGGAGACTACCTACTGTTGTTGTTTCATCAGGTCTAACCCAGAGGAGACTACCTACTGCTGTTGTTGTTTCATCAGGTCTAACCCAGAGGAGACTACCTACTGTTGTTGTTTCATCAGGTCTAACCCAGAGGAAACTACCTACTGCTGTTGTTGTTTCATCAGGTCTAACCCAGAGGAGACTACCTACTGCTGTTGTTGTTTCATCAGGTCTAACCCAGAGGAGACTACCTACTGCTGTTGTTGTTTCATCAGGTCTAACCCAGAGGAAACTACCTACTGCTGTTGTTTCATCAGGTCTAACCCAGAGGAGACTACCTACTGCTGTTGTTTCATCAGGTCTAACCCAGAGGAGACTACCTACTGCTGTTGTTTCATCAGGTCTAACCCAGAGGAAACTACCTACTGCTGTTGTTTCATCAGGTCTAACCCAGAGGAGACTACCTACTGCTGTTGTTTCATCAGGTCTAACCCAGAGGAAACTACCTACTACTGCTGTTGTTTCATCAGGTCTAACCCAGAGGAGACTACCTACTGCTGTTGTTTCATCAGGTCTAACCCAGAGGAGACTACCTACTGCTGTTGTTTCATCAGGTCTAACCCAGAGGAGACTACCTACTGCTGTTGTTTCATCAGGTCTAACCCAGAGGAAACTACCTGCTGCTGTTGTTTCATCAGGTCTAACCCAGAGGAGACTACCTACTGCTGTTGTTTCATCAGGTCTAACCCAGAGGAGACTACCTACTGCTGTTGTTTCATCAGGTCTAACCCAGAGGAAACTACCTACTGCTGTTGTTTCATCAGGTCTAACCCAGAGGAGACTACCTACTGCTGTTGTTTCATCAGGTCTAACCCAGAGGAGACGACCTACTGCTGGTCAATTGGAACTCAAAATCAACAACTGGCTGTCTAGCAAATAGGAGGCTTGAATGACTCTGGAAGTTTTCCCAGTGGTTCAATGTGTGTGGGGGTAGCTTATGTTAGGTTACCCCACGGTCTGCTATGTTTATGACTGGAAGAGCCCCACCCACACACAAAAAAAAAGTGTTGAGGGAGCTGCATAAGAAATGTCAGCCCTTTTCAAGCGCTATAGGAGATTACGATAACAGAGGAAATCAAGTTGGTCATTACAGTTTTTTGGTGGGAAATTAAGGACTCTTCACTAAGTAAGATTGTAACAGTGTAATTTGGAGGAACCTTAACTAGTTCTCTGCTAGAAAGCAGCATCTGATCTCAATGAAGCATCTCTTTCTGTGAAGGTTACAGTATATGAAGGCTTAACGTGGTGGTGAGTGTTATGTAAGGATGGAAATGCACAGAATCTCTTGGAAATCTTGGAAAGAGGAGGGGAGACGAGAGAGGAGGGGAGACGAGAGAGGAGGGGAGACGAGAGAGGAGGGGAGACGAGACGAGACGAGAGAGGAGACGAGACGAGAGAGGAGACGAGACGAGAGAGGAGACGAGACGAGAGAGGAGACGAGACGAGAGAGGAGACGAGACGAGAGAGGAGACGAGACGAGAGAGGAGGGGAGACGAGAGAGGAGGGGAGACGAGAGAGGAGGGGAGACGAGAGAGGAGGGGAGACGAGAGAGGAGGGGAGACGAGAGAGGAGGGGAGACGAGAGAGGAGGGGAGACGAGAGAGGAGATGAGAGAGGAGGGGATATGAGAGAGGAGGGGAGATGAGTCAGGAAGGGAGATGAGCAAGGAGGGGAAAGCACAAGCAGTAGCCTATACCCTACAAATGTTTTTTGACATCTTGAAGAGACCCTCCACTTATAGCCTACCACAGACAGCGTACCTAGACAGACAACACATAGCAGGCAGATTACCTAGACATGTCCCGAAGTTGTTTGGCAAAGAAAAGAGAGCATTCCATGTGCTGCCAAAGACTAGCCTAACATACAGTTACTTGTATTAAACCAGTAATAAACATATATATCTAAACAGAAAGAATACTAACAGATGTTCAGACAGTCCCAGAACAATCCCAGCCCCTAACTAATTTAATTTCCTAGAATGCAATGTGTCCTCCCCCTGTACTGTCTAGTGAGGACTGGGGGGTTTTCACCTGCACATAATGTGTATTCTGCCATCTGCTGGACGAAGACTGCAGTCACACTACCTACCTCATTCAAAACTCATACAGGATGGTTTGCTTCAGGGTATAACAATTTACTAAACAAATGACGTATAATAATGAACAATACGATCTTAACGTTGGCAGAACTGATGCAATTAAATGGATTGGATCTGATTGGCTATAATCCAATCTGATCCAATCATAGTTTGGCCTGGTTGTCTGTTGGTGGGGAGGCCTGGTACCAACTGTACGGCTGTGACCTCACTGTGGTCACTCAGCACAAACACACACACACACACACACACACACACACACACACACACACACACACACACACACACACACACACACACACACACACACACACACACACACACACAAACACACAGATATCTATCTGCGTCCCACCCTGCACAGTGGAGGTCAATTAGGGAGAAATGGAGCAAAGAAACACTGACGTACTTGTACCGCCCAGAGAGAAAACACTGAAGAACAGACGTGCATGTAGAAAAACTACATAAATGAAAAGACACACACACACAGACTTGCTGGACCAAATATAATACTTCCTCTGATGAACGAGAGAGACCCCACCCCAGGTTACATTTGAAAAGACAACTCAAATGTATTGCTGTACGCAGTCACTTCCAATCTCAGACAACCTAATCAGCTACTTGGAACTGGTTGATAACCAGTAAACGGTAATCTTCCTCCTTTAGGTGAGGGTTAGAAGAATGACGATCAAAAGACAAGAGGGACGATCTAGGAAACAATAGGACTGTTTCTACGTGATGAACATTCATCATTTCACTCATCTCCTCAGACTCCATTCACCTAATTTCTCGAATTAAAATCAAATCCATCACAGCTCCTGTTCCCTTCCCACAGCAGCCAAACTAAAGAGACGGGGGGTGGGGGGGGGGGTGTAAATCAGGTAGCTCTATCTGGCTTTAATAACATTTAAATAAGAACACACACAAAGCTCGTCTCTATTAATTTCCTCTTACGAGGCCATATAATACAGAGCTGTCAGTGGTGGGTTGTGATTGAGGAATCCCCCCCCCCCCCACACACACACACACACACACACACACACACACTTCACCATTGATGAATGAAGATCTGTCAAACCTCCCGTATAAGCTTCCACACTGTTATTGTTCAAACTCACGTCTTTCTACTCAACTTGTGGGACTAGAAAGATTCTTTGAAAGGAGAAACAATAGGCCTATGCTTATTCATTAGTATTCATCAATATTCATTAGTATTCATTAGTTGTTGTTAATGGAGGGGCAGGCATGGCAAGGCAGATGCCTGTGAAGCTGTTAGGGTGGGATGAGTGTGTATGAAGCTACATGTCTTCCTCTACAGGGGTCGAATCAAACTTCCTGACGAACGAAACCTGAAAAGCTGATGAGGAAGCACTTTATCAGATAGTTGAGGAGTATCTTTTACTTGGACGTAAACACAGAGTAACCTAACCTGTGTGCCTTACAAGAGGTTACGACAGGTTCCCACAAAACCCTCTCCCTCAGACATGGATGAAGTCAGACAGCTGGCTTCTCTCTAAGTCTTTCCACTGAAGTGCCAGGGTAAGTGAAAAGACTATCAAAACAAAGTGTGACGTAGTTTTCACCTCTTCATTCAGCGACGTGTTGAAGGGTTAACCACCTTCAACATGTAGTGAAAGTAAAGAGGTTTTTAAAAGCAAGGATTGCTTTGGCCGATTGGCTTTCCCCCTTGGCAGGAGTACAGTGCAGAGCTTAATGGACTAATACCCCCCAGTGCACCTGGCATGTTACCTTGGCTTATCCCTCCCTTCAGCCCCTTCCGATGTGCTGTAATATCCTGTTTCCTCCCAGTCTCTCTGCATCGAAAGGCTTCCTTCACCCTCACCTAATTAGGATTCCCTCCTTCTGAAGAGAGAGACTGTCTGAGACTGGAAATGCTGCTGATTGGAGCTTAAATAAAAAGGGTTATATACTGTAAAGAGAATACATTTATTTTGATGGTATTTTGCCCTAATTAATGTCATTCAAACGGTGCTGGCCATGAGGCTTTAGAGAATGGTCCCGTCGGTAACACTCCCCCACCAGGCATGCCTGGCCACACATTCCTTTCACACTGCTGAGAGAGCTTTTATGATAAGCAGCAAGCTGTGTGTGTGTGTGCTGAATCAGGACTTTCCTAATCATCCTGTAACAGCTGGACATTACGCCACATCTGTCTGAGATACCGTAAGAGTGTGTCGTTTTCTGTGACGGTAAGAGAACCACCGGGTCAATGACTAACGGACCCCCCAGCAGTAAGACTTGAGGGGTGGGGGGGTTAACAGTCAACCACAGCAGCTATTTGGTCTGTGAATCACGTCATTACAAAGACGTCTACTCATCACAGAGATAGAGAGAGCTGGTCTCACGAGGGAACGTCTATGCGGTAGGGTAGACCCTTTAGTGCCATCAGTTCACAGAGGGGTGAAAGAATTATCAGACACAGCTGTGTTTTATTTTTGCTATATTTTTTTATGTTTTCCTAAGAACTGTATAAAAAAGTCCCTCAAAATACAGTCCCTCAATCTGTTAAATCAACTGCCTGGTTTGTTTAGGCTCATTTTTCACAGTATGTAATGGCTTTAAACTGTGCTATTATGACATTAGACTTCTTTCCCAGCTGCTGCAGCCATGGGTGTTGAGCTCTGATCTGATATATGCCACCCAGGTTCAGGGGAGGGGTTATGGGGGTCTTTAGCCTGCAGTCATTAAGGTGTGAACAGAGCCCTTTGCTGTTAGTTGAGTGGGGATCATGAATTGCTCCAGTCAAATGGGACTCCCTCAGCTCAGAGCACCTGAAAGCTGGGCCAATCTTCTGGTCTGAGGTCAGAGGGAATTTACTGTGCTGTAAGGTTCACCATCACATACACACAATAAACGCAGATGTGCACACATACAGAAACGCACACACACACACGAGAAATGTTGATGAACAAGCGTCAAATGTCATATTTTTCTACACCCGCAATAACATCCACTAAATATATATGTGACCAATAAAATTAGATTTTACCAAAGTGGATTTAAAGGGTAGTTCGTAAGGGTCAACTGATGTGATTAGTTGAAGATTGGGTCATAAGCTACACCCCAACCAAAATAACCAGAACTCCAACTGCTGAAAGGAGCCTTTCAAAAAGCTCAAGCCAAAAGCCCAGCAACCCTCACTCAGGGTTTTGTCTGGGTCAAAATTGGGCTTAGATGGTGGCCGTGAATGGGGTGTGGCCACTGGCGCGGTCACAGACTGCAAATTTTAGAGGCTCTCCTTTTAGCCGCAGTGACAAAATGTAGCAGTTTTAAAGCTAATTTCCTGCAATTCTACACATTTTGCCATGGCTTATGCTATCTGAGTGACTCAAAAGTTATAACAAAATCAATGGGGGTTTGTCTAGCTTTTATTTTGGTGATTGTTGGTACTGAAAGATGATCTTATACTGAACAAAAATATAAAACACAACATGCAACAACTGTAAAGATTTTACTGAGTTACAGTTCATATCAGGAAATCAGTCAATTTAAATTCATTAATTAGGCCCTAATCTATGGATTTCACATGACTGGGAATACAGATATGCATCTGATCGTCACAGATAACTTTAAAAAAATAATGGGCCTCTGGATCTCGTCATGGTATCTCTGTGCATTCAAACATCCATTGATAAAATGCAATTGTGTTGGTTGTCCGTAGCTAATGCCCGCCCATACCATAACCCCACCACCACCATGGAGCACTCTGTTCATCAGCAAACCACTCGCCCACATGTGGTCTGCAGTTGGAGGTACTGACAAATTCACTAAAACAACTTGCGGCGGCTTATGGTAGAGAAATGAACATTCAATTCTGGCAACAGCTCTGGTGGATATTCCTGCAGTCAGCATGCCAATTGTACTCTCCTTCAAAACTTCAAAAATCTGTGGAATTGTGTTGTGTGACAAAACTGTACATTTTAGAGTGGCCTTTTATTGTCCCTAGCACAAGGTGCACCTGTGTAATGCCATTGTATACCACACCTGTCAGGTTAATGGATTGTCTTGGCAAAGGAGAAATGCTCACTAACAGGGATGTAAACTGGGATTTTATTTCAGTTCATGAAACCTGAGACCAACACTTTACACGTTGCATTTATATTTTTGTTCAGTATATAGTGAATAGTATAAATATATATATTTTTTATACTATTTGGATATAGTCGGACCGAAAAAAAAACCCGCCCAAGACTTTTTATGCAGAAAAAACCTGTGTCTGTATGACCACAGTGGGCTTTAGTGGAACTGCTTCCTGTTTCACAACGACTGCCTAAAACAACAGCCCTCAACACACACTATAACGCGCCGCCAAGGAGGGAAAAGAGACAGAGTCAACACACACTATAACGCGCCGCCAAGGAGGGAAAAGAGACAGAGTCAACACACACTATAACGCGCCGCCAAGGAGGGAAAAGAGACAGAGTCAACACACACCACCAAACACAATAGGCATGCCTTCGTTGACATGGAACGACCTTGGTGGTGTGGTCCAGCTCCATAGCAACACTCTCTGTGGTCCAGCTCCATAGCAACACTCTCTGTGGTCCAGCTCCATAGCAACACTCTCTGTGGTCCAGCTCCATAGCAACACTCTCTGTGGTCCAGCTCCATAGCAACACACTCTGTGGTCAGGATGACATCTCAACCTCTGCCTCTTTTAAGGCCACACGCCTCAAAGCTTAAGATCAACAGAAGGTTAGCCAATCTGACAAGGAAATAAACACTGAGAATTCCTTAGCTCAATATCAAATCTAAGATTTGAGTTAACCCTTCATCAGGAGCACATTAAACGACACAGAGAACTGAAGAATCACAAGTTCTCTGACGATGGCAGTGAGTCTGAAACGTAACATGAAATCAACTAGTGATACTGATAAGCCCAGTGACCAGGATCTTCTTTTACACAATTATGTAACACACCTGATGTATCAATATACTGCCTTCTCATACCCTTCACCACCGCACTACTATCTAAATATAAAAAGTTACCCTTCACTACTATCTAAATATAAAAAGTTACCCTTCACTACTATCTAAATATAAAAAGTTACCCTTCACTACTATCTAAATATAAAAAGTTACCCTTCACTACTATCTAAATATAAAAAGTTACCCTTCACTACTATCTAAATATAAAAAGTTACCCTTCACTACTATCTAAATATAAAAAGTTACCCTTCACTACTATCTAAATATAAAAAGTTACCCTTCACTACTATCTAAATATAAAAAGTTACCCTTCACTACTATCTAAACATAAAAAGTTACCCTTCACTACTATCTAAATAAAGCCATGAGGAAGGATGTTTGAGCTGCTACCTGACCAACTAGAAGGCAGTTGTGCATATTAGTCAAACGATACAGGAAATAGGAAATACCATAGAGGGCGGTCCCTTCTATGAGCAGGAGCTAGAGTAAACACTTACCCTGCTCACAGAGCATAGCAGGTACAGAAAACAGCCCAAGCATCTGGAACGTACAACAGTAACACTATGCACCCCACATTTGCACCCCTATGCAACCATGCACTTGTTGACAAAGAAGTATAATCAAGTTTTCTTCATCTACCAATTGTGAAAGGATGAAATGTAAACAACACCCTCCAGCTGAGTTATCTAAATGCTGACCTTGGGTCTGTTAGAAGTAGACAAGGGACTGTAAGTACTGTAGGGAACTGACGGAGAACACAGTTAACCGGTCTCGATTAGCTGTGTAAGTATGTGCCTTTGACATCCAGTAGCAGCCTCTCTCCACAATGGATATGACCCTTGAGACACCAGTGTCTGTCTGTCTGTCTGTCTGTCTGTCTGTCTCCTCTGCTCTCATCCTTCTAGACCTGCCTTCGATACTGTGAACCATCAGATCCTCCTCTCCACCCTCTCCGAGTTGGGCATCTCCGGCGCGGCCCACGCTTGGATTGCGTCCTACCTGACAGGTCGCTCCTACCAGGTGGCGTGGCGAGAATCTGTCTCCTCACCACGCGCTCTCACCACTGGTGTCCCCCAGGGCTCTGTTCTAGGCCCTCTCCTATTCTCGCTATACACCAAGTCACTTGGCTCTGTCATAACCTCACATGGTCTCTCCTATCATTGCTATGCAGACGACACACAATTAATCTTCTCCTTTCCCCCTTCTGATGACCAGGTGGCGAATCGCATCTCTGCATGCCTGGAGGACATATCAGTGTGGATGACGGATCACCACCTCAAGCTGAACCTCGGCAAGACGGAGCTGCTCTTCCTCCCGGGGAAGGACTGCCCGTTCCATGATCTCGCCATCACGGTTGACAACTCCATTGTGTCCTCCTCCCAGAGCGCTAAGAACCTTGGCGTGATCCTGGACAACACCCTGTCGTTCTCAACTAACATCAAGGCGGTGGCCCGTTCCTGTAGGTTCATGCTCTACAACATCCGCAGAGTACGACCCTGCCTCACACAGGAAGCGGCGCAGGTCCTAATCCAGGCACTTGTCATCTCCCGTCTGGATTACTGCAACTCGCTGTTGGCTGGGCTCCCTGCCTGTGCCATTAAACCCCTACAACTCATCCAGAACGCCGCAGCCCGTCTGGTGTTCAACCTTCCCAAGTTCTCTCACGTCACCCCGCTCCTCCGCTCTCTCCACTGGCTTCCAGTTGAAGCTCGCATCCGCTACAAGACCATGGTGCTTGCCTACGGAGCTGTGAGGGGAACGGCACCTCAGTACCTTCAGGCTCTGATCAGGCCCTACACCCAAACAAGGGCACTGCGTTCATCCACCTCTGGCCGGCTCGCCTCCCTACCACTGAGGAAGTACAGTTCCCGCTCAGCCCAGTCAAAACTGTTCGCTGCTCTGGCACCCCAATGGTGGTACAAACTCCCTCACGACGCCAGGACAGCGGAGTCAATCACCACCTTCCAGAGACACCTGAAACCCCACCTCTTCAAGGAATACCTAGGATAGGATAAAGCAATCCTTCTGCCCCCCCCCCCCCCCCCCTTAAAAGATTTAGATGCACTATTGTAAAGTGGCTGTTCCACTGGATGTCATAAGGTGAATGCACCAATTTGTAAGTCGCTCTGGATAAGAGCGTCTGCTAAATGACTTAAATGTAATGTAAATGTAATGTAAATGTAATGTAAATGTCTGTCTGTCTGTCTGTCTGTCTGTCTGTCTGTCACCACAGAGGTGATGGTTCTCTGATAATATCTCTCAGCAAAGCAACAACATAACATTGTTTCTACAGAAACACAGCCAAAATCAGTAAAACATTGTTTTTACTGAGGGGGAACAAATCCTATTCTATTTTTCCATCAGCAATCATCTTTTGTTTGGGGTCTCAGCTCAGACTCGTTTCAGCACAAGAAAGGGGGAAAAAATGTATCATATCAACCGACTAGAAAGTAAAGGTGATGAATCTATTTTCTCTCTGGTCAGAGTTATCTGTTCATGTCATGTTTGTGTTCTGGGCCCGAACATAATGACCTTTTCCATCTCCCCCCCCCCCTTCCTCCGGGCTCCTCCCCCCACAGCCTTCCCTTCCTCCGGGCTCCTCCCCCCACAGCCTTCCCTTCCTCCGGACTCCTCCCCCCACAGCCTTCTCTTCCTCTGGGCTCCTCCCCCCACAGCCTTCCCTTCCTCCGGGCTCCTCCCCCCACAGCCTTCCCTTCCTCCGGGCTCCTCCCCCCACAGCCTTCCCTTCCTCCGGGCTCCTCCCCCCACAGCCTTCCCTTCCTCCGGGCTCCTCCCCCCACAGCCTTCCCTTCCTCCGGGCCCCTCCCCCTACAGCCTTCCCTTCCTCCGGGCCCCTCCCCCCACAGCCTTCCCTTCCTCCGGGCCCCTCCCCCCACAGCCTTCCCTTCCTCCGGGCTCCTCCCCCCACAGCCTTCCCTTCCTCCGGGCCCCTCCCCCCACAGCCTTCCCTTCCTCCGGGCTACGCCCCCCACACCCTTCCCTTCCTCCGGGCTACGCCCACCCACACCCTTCCCTTCCTCCAGGCTACGCCCCCTCCCACACCCTTCCCTTCCTCCAGGCTCCTCCCCCCACAGCCTTCCGTTCCTCCGGGCTACGCCCCCCCACACCCTTCCCTTCCTCCAGGCTACCCCCCCCCACACCCTTCCCTTCCTCCAGGCTACCCCCCCCCACACCCTTCCCTTCCTCCAGGCTCCCCCCCCCCCCACCCTTCCCTTCCTCCAGGCTACGCCCCCCCCCCCACACCCTTCCCTTCCTCCAGGCTACGCCCTCCCCCCCAAACACCCTTCCCTTCCTCCAGGCTACGCCCCCCCCCCCCACACCCTTCCTCCAGGCTACGTGTCCCCCCCCCACACCCTTCCCTTCCTCCAGGCTAAGTCCCCACCCAGCCTTCCCCTCCTCCAGGCTACGCCCCCCCCTAGTTTCCCTTCCTCCGGGCCCCTCCCCCTACAGCCTTCCCTTCCTCCGGGCTCCTCCCCCCACAGCCTTCCCTTCCTCCGGGCCCCTCCCCCCACAGCCTTCCCTTCCTCCGGGCTACGCCCCCCCACACCCTTCCCTTCCTCCAGGCTACGCCCCCCCACACCCTTCCCTTCCTCCGGGCCCCTCCCCCCACAGCCTTCCCTTCCTCCGGGCTACGCCCCCCCACACCCTTCCCTTCCTCCAGGCTACGCCCCCCCAACCCTTCCCTTCCTCCAGGCTACGCCCCCCCACACCCTTCCCTTCCTCCGGGCTCCTCCCCCCACAGCCTTCCCTTCCTCCGGGCCCCTCCCCCCACAGCCTTCCCTTCCTCCGGGCCCCTCCCCCCACAGCCTTCCCTTCCTCCGGGCCCCTCCCCCCACAGCCTTCCCTTCCTCCAGGCCCCTCCCCCCACAGCCTTCCCTTCCTCCAGGCTACGCCGCCACACACCCTTCCCTTCCTCCAGGCTACGCCGCCCCACACCCTTCCCTTCCTCCAGGCTACGCCCCCTCCCACCCTTCCCTTCCTCCAGGCTCCTCCCCCCACAGCCTTCCGTTCCTCCGGGCTACGCCCCCCCACAGCCTTCCCTTCCTCCGGGCTACGCCCCCCCACAGCCTTCCCTTCCTCCGGGCTACGCCCCCCCACAGCCTTCCCTTCCTCCGGGCTACGCCCCCCCACAGCCTTCCCTTCCTCCGGGCTACGCCCCCTCCCACACCCTTCCCTTCCTCCAGACTCCTCCCCCCACAGCCTTCCCTTCCTCCGGGCTACGCCCCCCCACAGCCTTCCCTTCCTCCGGGCTACGCCCCCCCACAGCCTTCCCTTCCTCCGGGCTACGCCCCCCCACAGCCTTCCCTTCCTCCGGGCTCCTCCCCCCACAGCCTTCCCTTCCTCCGGGCCCCTCCCCCCACAGCCTTCCCTTCCTCCGGGCCCCTCCCCCCACAGCCTTCCCTTCCTCCGGGCTACGCCCCCCCACAGCCTTCCCTTCCTCCGGGCTACGCCCCCCCACACCCTTCCCTTCCTCCGGGCTACGCCCCCCCACACCCTTCCCTTCCTCCGGGCTACCCCCCCCCACACCCTTCCCTTCCTCCGGGCTACCCCACCCCACACCCTTCCCTTCCTCCGGGCTACCCCACCCCACACCCTTCCCTTCCTCCGGGCTCCCCCCCCCACACCCTTCCCTTCCTCCGGGCTCCCCCCCCCACACCCTTCCCTTCCTCCGGGCTCCCCCCCCCACACCCTTCCCTTCCTCCGGGCTCCCCCCCCCCCACCCTTCCCTTCCTCCGGGCTCCCCCCCCCACCCTTCCCTTCCTCCGGGCCCCTCTCCCCACAGCCTTCCCTTCCTCCGGGCTACGCCCCCCCACAGCCTTCCCTTCCTCCGGGCTACGCCCCCCCACAGCCTTCCCTTCCTCCGGGCTACGCCCCCCCACACCCTTCCCTTCCTCCAGGCTACCCCCCCCCCCACACCCTTCCCTTCCTCCGGGCCCCTCCCCCCACAGCCTTCCCTTCCTCCGGGCTACGCCCCCCCACAGCCTTCCCTTCCTCCAGGCTCCTCCCCCCACAGCCTTCCGTTCCTCCGGGCTACGCCCCCCCACACCCTTCCCTTCCTCCGGGCTACGCCCCCCCCACACCCTTCCCTTCCTCCAGACTCCTCCCCCCACAGCCTTCCCTTCCTCCGGGCTACGCCCCCCCACAGCCTTCCCTTCCTCCGGGCTACGCCCCCCCACAGCCTTCCCTTCCTCCGGGCTACGCCCCCCCACAGCCTTCCCTTCCTCCGGGCTACGCCCCCCCACAGCCTTCCCTTCCTCCGGGCTACGCCCCCCCACAGCCTTCCCTTCCTCCGGGCTACGCCCCCCCACAGCCTTCCCTTCCTCCGGGCTACGCCCCCCCACAGCCTTCCCTTCCTCCGGGCTACGCCCCCCCACACCCTTCCCTCCCTCCGGGCTCCTCCCCCCACAGCCTTCCGTTCCTCCGGGCTACGCCCCCCCACACCCTTCCCTTCCTCCGGGCTACGCCCCCCCACACCCTTCCCTTCCTCCGGGCTACGCCCCCCCACAGCCTTCCCTTCCTCCGGGCTACGCCCCCCACACCCTTCCCTTCCTCCGGGCTACCCCCCCCCCACACCCTTCCCTTCCTCCGGGCTACCCCCCCCCACACCCTTCCCTTCCTCCGGGCTACCCCCCCCCACACCCTTCCCTTCCTCCGGGCTACCCCCCCCCACCCTTCCCTTCCTCCGGGCTCCCCCCCCCCCACCCTTCCCTTCCTCCGGGCTACGCCCCCCCACAGCCTTCCCTTCCTCCGGGCTACGCCCCCCCACAGCCTTCCCTTCCTCCGGGCTACGCCCCCCCACACCCTTCCCTTCCTCCAGGCTACCCCCCCCCCACACCCTTCCCTTCCTCCGGGCCCCTCCCCCCACAGCCTTCCCTTCCTCCGGGCCCCTCCCCCCACAGCCTTCCCTTCCTCCGGGCTACGCCCCCCCACAGCCTTCCCTTCCTCCGGGCTACGCCCCCCCACACCCTTCCCTTCCTCCAGGCTACCCCCCCCCACACCCTTCCCTTCCTCCGGGCCCCTCCCCCCACACCCTTCCCTTCCTCCAGGCTCCCCCCCCCCCACCCTTCCCTTCCTCCAGGCTACGCCCCCCCCCCCCCCCCACACCCTTCCCTTCCTCCAGGCTACGCCCCCCCCCCCCCAAACACCCTTCCCTTCCTCCAGGCTACGCCCCCCCCCCCCCACACCCTTCCTCCAGGCTACGTGTCCCCCCCCCACACCCTTCCCTTCCTCCAGGCTACGTCCCCACCCAGCCTTCCCCTCCTCCAGGCTACGTCCCCCCCTAGTTTCCCTTCCTCCAGGCTACCCCCCCCCAGCCTTCCCTTCCTCCAGGCTACGCCCCCCCCCACCCACCCACCCTTCCCTTCCTACAGGCTACGGTATCAATGACACCAGCTACAACTCCTGTAGAATCACTCTCTGTCAAGTGAAAAGGCCTGATAGTACTTTAGTTTTGACTTTGTTTTAGTCAATAGTACCTCTCCAGAATAGCATTACAGTATCAGCAACACTCTAAACTATGGTCCTTTGCCACTTGACAAGAGCAGTTGGGCTACAATCTGAGCTAATGAAACTGAAGTGGATGGATGCATGAAATACTTAATATATCATCATTACAAAAACAGCATTACATGTGTCCTAACCAGTATACTGAAAGTATGCTATTGGAAGATGACTGTTTAAGGAAGCATATCCAAACCATGCCGTACTAGTGGCCGACTTATAGCTTTATGAATAACAATGAAGGCATATTTAACCTCACCCAGTTTTAGTCTGCCCATCTAGTAGGGGATATGGATCCTTTGTAAGGCAGGAGTGACTCAGCCTGTCCAAATCATACTTGTCTTACTTCAGTTAGTCCTCTTCGATAACAAAAGAACTGACTGACTGTCCTCATTGACTTCATGTTCTGGGCGAGGCCAGTGTTCTGGGCGAGGCCAGTGTTCTGAGCGAGGCCAGTGTTCTGAGCGAGGCCAGTGTTCTGGGCGAGGCCAGTGTTCTGGGCGAGGCCAGTGTTCTGAGCGAGGCCAGTGTTCTGGGCGAGGCCAGTGTTCTGGGCGAGGCCAGTGTTCTGAGCGAGGCCAGTGTTCTGGGCGAGGCCAGTGTTCTGGGCGAGGCCAGTGTTCTGGGCGAGGCCAGTGTTCTGAGCGAGGCCAGTGTTCTGAGCGAGGCCAGTGTTCTGGGCGAGGCCAGTGTTCTGGGCGAGGCCAGTGTGAAGACTATCAGCTGCAGCATCTACATCCAATGTTCTCAAGATGCATGAAAACAACACCACCTGGCTCATTGTATAGAAACGTACAGTATCACTGCTCACAACAAACTGTCACGCACACACACACACACGAGATGGGACTTTGGCAGGCTTATACTACAGGCTTCCCCCTGTCACAGCACAGCCTCTCTTCCTCATGGACTTCCTCATGGACTTCCTCATGGACTTCCTCATGGACTTCCTCATGGACTAGTGCTGTTGGTTGTAGACAAGGACTCACTCCAGCAGTGTTCAGGGTACTTCACCATCACAGAAACCCTGCACTTTTGTCTCTAGCTCATTTCAAAAAGTGGCAGTTGGCAAACATTCCAAATGAAGTGAGCTCTTACCATTAGTGAGGTGTAACAACAACTTCCCAGCCAATTTGACTGAGCCAACCAACACTACAACTGTGGAGATTACGAAGAGAGAATCTGATAAAAGACAAAGCAACACCAGGTTTAACGGTAAATCCTAACAGCTTGTGAAGATGTTTACCAGTTCATGTCACAGAATTAAATAGTATGATATTGTATCTCTACAGTTCCTCATCATTACAGAGCAAAACCTAAAGACAATTCCTTTGGGATTTTGACAAAATGGAGGAAACTCAGGTATTGACAAACACATTAATGAAAATAACAGCAGAGACAATTACAGATCCACTCTTATCTGGCTTATCTAGTGTAACTGTTTAGCCATGATAAAAGTCTGGAAGTAGCTGTGTCTGTGTGTGTGTCTGTGTGTGTGTCTGTGTGTGTGTCTGTGTGTGTGTCTGTGTGTGTGTCTGTGTGTGTGTCTGTGTGTGTCCCTCTCCAGAGCTGCCAGCACAGAGTAAACAATTTTCTCTATTAATCAAAAGTGAGTCTAGCTGCACTCTCACAGCATGCTAGAGGCCATTAAACATACTTTATGTGACCATTACCACAATTAAAACTACCCACACCCTCCCCTGTCCCCCTTGGCCCCAAACAAAACACTGTCTCCCTGGTCAGAGAAAGCCAATAACACAGGCTATGTCCCCAAATAGCACCCTATTTCCTAGTGCACAGCTTTTGACCAGGACCCATAAGGGGAAAAGTAGTGCACTATGTAGGGAATAGGGAACCATTTGGGATGCAGCCACATAATCTACCTCAGTGTTCTCTGACAGAAAGTCTATTGTCAGGATAGAAAGTAGCAGGAGCCAAGAGAGAGGTGGTTTAATATGGGCTGAAACCCCTAGACCACACTCATTCAATAGCAGTTAGATCAAACTATTATAAGTGTAGACATAGTTTAAGAATTGAAAACAACTTGAGGAATTTAGCAAATTGGACAAAGGAAATATTCCATTAATGACTTAGTCTAAATGCAAAGTAACAGGCATTAATTTACTAGTCCATAAACAAAGAAAACAAGATTACAACTTCGCCTCACATTCCTCTCCATCTGAACAATCAATCATTGTAATGACTTGGGATGAAATCTGATCGGGTGTTTAGTTGATACCAACACCCTGAAAACAGCCACAATGACCTGTATGAACGTGACCAGGAAATACACCTGATCCTCTGTGACCCATCAAAGACCATTCTTTGGGGCCATGTTTCTCATTTGAAGTTGGAACAAAACTCAGCAGGAGAAGTAGTTTGTCATGTACTGTTTGTCTGTCACTTTGTTCACTTCTGTGTAAAAGTTACAGGTTAAAGGTCAGAAACAGGGCTGGGCTTGAATCACATGGTCACATTAAAAGCTATGGAATTTCCCACAGACAATTTTTAAATGACAAGCTTACTGTTAGTGGGAAAGACTTTGATTTATCCATTAATTGAAAGCACAGTAAGATTTCCATACGTACTTAGGCCCATCGCTCCCCAGGAAGCATAAGCCACCACATTTAGTGTTTGTTTCCATTCGTAATTTAACAACCTGAAGTGGTCTGCTTTGGGATGGAAAATTGTGACATAATAATTCCCCAAGCCACCATTTTATTATCATCTATGAAATGTAACTAGCCTACTTCCTGAAGAGATAAAAGAGGAATTCAAAACACTCTCAGCATGACATTTACCACACAAAACAATGAAGGAAAGGGTGTGAACTGAGCTTACTGTCTATAAACTCTAACTAAGCTTCAGAACACTACCACTCAATACCATACACAGTGGATGGGATCCCTAAAGTCAATGTTTGAACAAAGGCTTGTCTGACAGGGGGAAAGACAAGGTATTTGCAATAGGCTGAATTGAATAGGTCTGATGATAGCTACTGACGGAATCCCCTCAGTCACAAGGAGTCGACGATGTGCTCTGAAAAGCCTAAACCTTACAGAAGAGTAATACGCTGAGCGGGTAAAGCCACAGTACAGCTGTGAAATCCCCTGAGTTACAGTGTTGTGATGGTTTACCTCTGGTACCCCGCCATGCTCCTCCAGGTCCTGGAGCCCGAACACTGCATCAGCTAGACCCTGATCAGACACCTGGGACACACAGAGTCCAGGGGCTCCCGAGTTACTCTGTACATTATCATAAGGGAAAAGTGATGGAGGCTTGGTGTCAAAACTGTATACTCTTCAATTAATGGCTTCTATGTCTTATTAAAAATAGCTAATAATTTAGCTCAATAATGAATGAAATATCAAGTATTTATGTCACCATCTCAAATACAGTACAGTAGCTTACCTAAGCTTTGTGAAACATGCTATATCAAATCAATACTTGCAAGTGTTTAATATTCCTCACCTGCTTGTAACGTCCAATAACCTGTTCGGTTATGTTGTTGATATTCAACATGTATTGGTGTAACTTTCGCTTGTACTTCAAAGCAGTCAGCTGTGCTTCGCTCTGGATGGATGACACCTGGGCGAGGAGGGATTGCTCTCTCCTACCCCACCTGAGCCTCTGCATTCGGCCTTCGTGCTCCATGGTAGCGCTTCTCTCCTGGAGCCCATCATTCAGCATACGAAGCGCATCCAAGCAGCAATGGTCTCCCTGGACAATGTCTGCATGGGACAAGAGAAGCCCGCATCCTTTCTGACAGATACCAACATCTCTATGGTCAAAGTTGGATTCTTCTTCTTTCATCATACGCGGCTCATTGTCCATCTCGCCTGAGTTCAAAACCTTTCTGCAACTTTCTCTGTCCTTGCATGGATTCAGGCAGTCGGCGCACATGATCAATTCTCGTCGCGGTTCCGGAGTCGCGTTGAACGGTGTTGCAACGTAAAAAAGTTGTCAGAAGTTTGGTCAGGTGTAGATGAACAAACGGATGAAGATGCAGACTATACTGAATGTGCGTAAAATCTAAATCTGAAAGCAGCCTATATTAACGCAGGCAATAGAAATATATGCGCTTCATGTCGACGTCACTTGCTAACGATACATGGACTGAATCACTTTTCACCTCCCACTTGTTGCTGGAGTTGTAGTCTACTCATCCTTGCTTATCCTTGTCTATTCTCAATATGAAGAGAGAGCAAGAGATACTGCGTCATGGATACATTTCCCTATCCATAATAACGAAGAAAAATTTGGTGGCACGCTAGTATATGCCTAGCACTGAATACATTTTAGACATAGTGGGCTACAATACAGTGATTTCCATTCATTTATTATTTTCAATAGAACCACCAGAGGTCGCCCAAGCCTTCAGATACCATGGTTTGCAGACTTTTGGATTAATTAGTTACCACAACTACCACAACTAAACATAGACCTACCTACAGTATGTAAACACTTATTTAAAAATAAGAATTAATTATCTTTTCTAATTTAGTTTGAATGCTCTACAAAATAGGCTGCACTGTAGCATGTGACACTATGATGACTAATCATCACAGATGGTATTTTGGGACCCCGTACTTTACACCAAATCTCTGTAATATAATATCTGAACAGGGATCTCTAAGTAAGCCTAAACCCATGACTTACTGGCCTATAGCCCTCTGTCTACCCACTGTCTAACTGTCAAACTCAGCATGACAGAGTACAGGCACCTCAATCTGAGTGTGTGTCTAGAGTAAACATACACTAGGTGGCATCACTCTGGGCATGCGTTGTGTTGTCTGACATGTCAGAGAGAGAGAGAGAGAGAGAGGCTGGCAGGTATAGATTTCCAAAGACAATATTCTCAGACCTGGGATGTTTCCAACTGTCTGAAGAAATACGTATACTAACCTAGGCCATATGTCTCTGTTATACTATAGTGTTAACTGCTGCCACTGGTATGAGTGTACCTGTCTGCCTGGTGTCTGGTGCTTGACTTGTACAGGAGCTCACCGGAACTGAATACCGGCACCTCACATTTTCTACTGCTTGAGTTCCTGCACCTCTTATAGAATAGACCTTAAAGTACGGCGGAGTTCCTGCACCTAAATATAAACACACTACCAGCACTCTGCCTATTTCAGTCCAAGTCAAGCCCTGCTAGTGATTTCACACCACACTGCTCATGGTCCTCCTCATACATTTGAGGAGAAAGTAAAACAATGATACAAAATCCTCCTTGTCAATAAATCTAACCAACGCAGTCAGATTAACTTCCTTGTAAGACAATCAAAGTTTGTTGTACATCACAACTGAAGTGTACTTTTTGAACTCTGGTTCTTGCAGATTCTTTCAGATTAAACTCAGTGGGACGTATCTGTAAATCTGACAATCTGATTTCCCTTAGGAGGTGTAGCAACAAATAATGTCAACAACAACAACAACAAAACAGTGCAATTGCCAGAAAACCACCTGGGATTTGACATATCACAGAGAGGCCATATGTTCCAGCTGATAAGCCAAGTGATGTGATACACATTCAAGGAAAGGCTGTTCATCTCCTTCCTTTTCCCATAATCCTCCCGTGTATGTTCATGTGTGTGCAGAACTAAGAACTATTGAAGCCCTTTTGACTTGCAGGAATTTTCCTTGTCTTAATATTAATCTAAATCTAACCAATAGATAGACTATTTACCAAAGGGGAAATGACATCAATCATTTTGATCTGAAATCATTGTTGGATACAAGTTGGGAAGCAAAAAAATGTTGACTGCTGTTTCAGGTTCTGGCATAAAATAAATAGGCCACTATCTTGTGTTATCTATAATGGAACACAGAGTTGCAACAATATCTCTGATCTCTCATCAGCTCTACCCTCTGGTAATGAAAAGTGTCAGCTTTCTCCAGAGATGTTGAAGAAAGTGTTATTTTAAATAGAGATA
Organism: Salvelinus fontinalis; assembly: GCF_029448725.1. Lineage (NCBI taxonomy): Eukaryota > Metazoa > Chordata > Actinopteri > Salmoniformes > Salmonidae > Salvelinus > Salvelinus fontinalis. The sequence continues at coordinate 9,578,499 of NC_074673.1, read as the reverse complement.
TTACCACAAAAACAGTCCATCATTTGATACAGTACCATTCATAAATTATGTATATAGAAGCAAGAGTTCAGAGTTAAAATATTTTAAATTAATATTTTAGTGAAAATATTGTATATGTTTTCACAATCAGATGTTGTCCCTCTTTGTTAATAACAGCTAATGTGCGATATCTAATATTAAGAAAGTCTCGAGGTTCTGCTCGCCTGATTTAGAATACCTCATGATAAGCTAGTGGCCGGTGACTTTCTTGCAGGAAAAATGAAATCCATATTATCTAATTTCTACCAGCATGTCCCCTGTGCAGCTAGAAGTGAAAAACACCTCTAGATCACCTTTACTTCACACACAGAGACACGTACAAATCTCTCCCCGCCCTCCTTTTGGCAAAACTGATCATAACTTTATCCTCCTGATTCCTGCTTACAAGCAAAAACTCAAACAGGAAGTACCAGTGACACGCTCAATACGGAAGTAGTCCGATGAAACGGATGCTACGCTACAGGACTGTTTCACTAGCACAGACTGGAATATGTTCTGTGATTCATCGGATAGCATTGAGGAGTGTACCACATTATTTACCAGATTCCTTAATAAGTGCATCGATGACGTCATCCCCACAGTGACCGTAGGTATATATCCCAACCAAAAGCCATCGATTACAGGCAACATCCACACTGAGCTAAATGCTGGAGCTCCCGCTTTCAAGGAGCAGGACACTAATCCGGACGCTTATAATAAATCCTGCTATGTCCTTTGACGAACCATCAAACAGGCAAAGCGTCAAGACAGGACCAAGATCAAATCCTACCACACCGGCTCTGACTCTCCTCGGATGTATGTAGGGCTTGCAAACTATCATGGATTAGAAAGGAAAACCCAGCCGCGAGCTGTCCAGTGACGCAAGCCTTCCAGACGAGCTAAATACCTTCTATGCTCGATTTGAGGCTAGCAGAACTGAACCATGCATGAGAGCACCAGCTGTTCCGTAGGACTGTGTGATCATGCTCTCCATAGCCGATGTAAGAGGTTAACATTCACATGGCCGCAGTGCCAGATGCAATTTTTTTAATACATGTTCAAGTTTTTTATTTAACCTTTATTTAATTAGGCACATCAATTTAGAACAAATTCTTATTACCAGGACGCGTACTCAGAGCATGTGCTGACCTGCTGGCAAGTGACTACACCGACATTTTCAACCTCTCCCTGACCCATGCTGTAATACCAACATGTTTCAAGCAGACAACCATAGTCCCTGTTACCAAGAACGCCAAGGTAACTTGTCTAAATGACTATCGCCTCGTAGCACCCACATCTGTAGCCATGACATGCTTTGAAAGGCTGGTCAGGGCTCATATCAACACCATTATCCCAGACACCCAGGACCCACTCCAATTCGCATACCGCTCTAACAGATCCACAGATGAGGCAATCTCTATTGCACTCCACACTGCCCTCTCCCACCTGGAGAAAAGGAACACCTACATGAGAATGCTGTTCATTGACTAAAGCTCCTGGTTCAACACCATAGTGTCCTTCAAGCTCATCAGTAAACAAAGGACCCTGGGATTAAACGCCTCTCTCTGCAACTGGATCCTGGACTTCCTGACGCGCCGTCCCCAGGTGATGAGGATAGGCAACAACACATCCTCCACGCTGACCATCAACACGGGGGCCCCTCAGGGGTGCATGCTCAGTCCTCTCCTGTAGTCCCTGTTCACCCACGACTAGGTGGTCGCTCGCGACTCCAACACCATCATTAAGTTTGCAGATGACACGTCAGTGGTAGGCCTGATCACCGATGACGGTGACCCCATCCACATCAACCATGGGCTGTAGTGGAACAAAATGAGAGCTTCACTAAGGAATTATCATGGTCCAAACACACCTACACAGTCGTGAAGAGGGCACGACAATGCCTGTTACCCCTCAGGAGGTTGAAAAGATTCAGCAGGAGCCCTCAGATCCTCAAAAAGGTATACAAATGCACCATTGATAGCATCTTGACTGGCTGCATCACCGCTTGGTATGGCAACTGCTTGGCATCCGACCGCACGGCGCTACAGGGGGTAGTGCGTACGGCCCAGTACATTACTGAGGCCAAGCTTCCTGCCATATAGGATCTCTATACCAGGCGGTGTCAGAGGAAGGCCCTAAAAATTGTCAAAGACATCAGCCACCCAAGTCATAGACGGTTCTATCTGCTACTGCGTGGGAAGCGGTACCAATGTACCAAGTCTGGAACCAACAGAACCCTGAACAGCTTCTACCCCCAAGTCTTAAAACTGCTAACTAGTTAACCAATAGCTACCCAGACTCTCTGCATTTATCCTTTTTGCACTAACTCTTTTGACTCATCACATACACTGTTGTTAATGTTTATTGTCTACCCTGTTGCATAGTTACTCAATCCCTACCTATATGTACATATCTACCTCAATTACCTTGCACCCCTGTACATTGACTCGGTACTGGTACCCTGTGTATATAGCCAAGTTATCGTTAGTCATTGTGTATTTATTCCTTGTGTTTTTTTCTTTCTGCTATTTCTCTTTGTTTCTCTCTGTATTGTTGGGAAGGGCCCGTAAGTAAGCATTTCACTGTTAGTCTACACCTATTGTTTACCAAGCATGTGACAAGTAACATTTCATTAAATTTGATTTGTTCCATGAAAATGTCCTGAATCCCAAACCTGCAATGTGGATAAAAGCCTGATTACAGCAGTAAGAGGTCTGCCACAATGTAACAGTATTACTGAGGAAAAACTGCTTCCTCAATGGAGCTTTCCAATTGACTAAAACCTAATGCATACCAAGAGTGCTGTACAAGGCCTGCACATCAGCAGTTCTAGAGCCGACCACCCCACACCCTCAGCGGTTAAGATCTAGGAATTTAATTGCTTTTCTAAATAGCTTTTTCTAAATAGCTTTTTCTAACACATTGTGCAACTCAGTAGGAAACACAGAGACGTCGACATTTATTGGGAAATACGATTGTAATTTACAAGTTTGTTTTGCTCAGTCTAACGATCATTTTAAACTCACTTTTACTTCCTGGTTCTGATGAGCTGTTTTCCTGCGCTCTCCCAAAAGGCGTCCTTGGCCAGAGGTGCGCACAGTTATTGATTGCTGTGAAAGTTGGGAAAGTCAATTTGACCTAATATTGGACCAGATGGTGATATCCAGGAAACAGTGTTTTGAGGGATGTGAAGAATTCAGGGGGTTTAGCCCTGATCACGACTCAAACCTGGGTCCAGCCAAGACCTTAAATGTTAAGCCAAGAGCTCTAAACCTCTTGACAAGCTTGCTAGGTGTTGTGTTAAGGTTGCTTCTACCCACTTCCTTCAGGAGAGTGTGTCCTCATGCTTCTCTGTACTTAGTCCCTCAAGTGGGGCTCCCGAGTGGTGCAGCGGTTTATGGCACTGCGTCCCTGGTTCGAATCCAGGCTGTATCACAACCGGCCGTGATTGGGAGTCCCATTAGGGCGGCACACAATTGGTCCAGCGTCGTCTGGGTTTGGCCAGTGTAGGCCGTCATTGTAAATAAGAATTTGTTCTTAACTGACTTACCTAGTTAAATAAAGGTTCAAATAAAAATATATGTTTAAGTGTAAATTACACCCATCTCCTATGGCCTAACAGGCACCTTCCCGATTCTAACACCAATGTAGCAAATTCAGTGGGTAGCCCCAACTGGGACTCAAACCCAGGTCCAATTTAAATGTTACACCTATTGACGAGGTCATTATGTATTGGACTTGAGACTTCAAACTACGAAATCTTTCAATACTGATAACTTAAAGTCTTGTAGCTTGAAGTCATAATCTTAGTTTTCTCATAAATCACGAACAGTTTCAGTAGCTACATACATTCAATATATACAAAAGAGAAAATTCACCTTAAATTAATAGTTACAGTAACTATTATTTTATTGTTCTTTTTATGTCCAGACAATGAGAGTCCAGTTTCACCCCTCCCTCTCAACATGTGTGATTCCTATTCGTTACAGTATGAGCAAAGCACTGAACATTATCCAGCCAAACACTGCTGCATCATCAACCACAGCGGGAATGTCATCAAACCCCAACCAATCTTACAGTAAGGAATGAGACTGCAGGACTGACCAGGACTGAACCTACTGAATGACTGAGATTCCTTAAGCCAGTTAAGGTTTTTAACCCCCATTACGATGGAAAAAAATCTGGTCATTTATTGAAAGGTTTTGTCATTTTACAACTACAACAAACTGCCCTACATAGACTTCCCCTTGAGATGACTGGCTTGAGGCAACTAACGGACATGTTAGGCTTATCTAGAGTAAGTACAGTATGCATACATTATACAGTCTCTGACATAAAGGGATTTCACTCATGACGGAATGAATGTTTATTATTGTTTACCACAAAGGCAGTTGAGTTCATATGAAGCCGATTGGAAGTTGCCTGAATGATGTATGACTGTACGTTGACTCATTGCAATGTATGGATGGAGTTTTTTTTTACCGTACAGGCCTATACCATTCGTTTCCAATGTCATGCATGTTAGAGGATGTAGTAATAGCAACCGTTTCCATAGCAATCGTTTTCTTAGCAACCGTTTCCTTCGAAATAACAAATAAGTTCAAGGCAGTCATGCATTTGGCAACTCTTTCGATGATTTGTTGCATGAGGGGAAACTGGGAAAGCACTTTGTGGTGGATGTTTTGTTGATATAGTCACAATGTATATAGAAGAAGCATAGCTTCTGGTCCAGGGAGCTACCTGAGCCTTGCGTTAGCAAGCCACACGTATCTCCGTGGACCAGAGCTGGTAGAAGAATGGCTAGCATCACTCAGTCACACTGAACATGTATTCGCAGAGCAATCAAAAACACAGAATTTTCCGTGGTACATGATCGTAATAAACATCTACTGTTGAACCAGTGGTGGGTCATCAGGATGAAATATATTAATCACAAACATAAACAAAAACAACAACACCAATTGATAATGCATCCTGTATACAGTATAACTCTGATCACACTCATGTTATTGATAAAAATACAAAACAATGTTGCAAAAATAGTAGGACAAATGTATGAGCTTCGCATGGTTATTCTCAGATATTGATTTTGTTTCTCCTGTGCTTTGCACCACTTTATAGACAATGATACGCGATAACAGCATAACTGTTTTAGGCGCTAGGCAGGTTGTGTTATATGTAATAAAATAGAAAGAACGATTTGAAGATTCAGACAGACATTGTAATGTTACTGGACCGAGTGTGTATTACTGCAGAACTGTTAGCACTGCGACTCACACTGAGACATTGAATAATAAAGATATGAAAACATATAAAAGAGTTAAGACATGAAAAAGATGGCAACATTCTTTACAAAGCACCAGCATTTTATAGTCTACCACGGAAGTCTTAACGATACAGTCAAAACAAACAACTTGTTGTGCTCAACTCTTCCATGGGATATATAGATATATATTCCAACCAGAGCAACAGAATCCTAAGTACAGGACAAAAAGAATGGCAAATCCCCATTCTAGAATTCTATTTATGATTCCAAACTCAGTTTAATCATGGTTCCTCCAATTGGACACTTTAACAACATTGGACACACGACGGTCACAGGACAGCTGGGTGTCCTGACAACCAAACCAAATGCACCACTGTCACACATTGTATATATCATGTTAGAAACTGCAGGTCTGATATGTTTTAAAGCTCATTTCCACAGTTATTCAATACATTCAACTTTACAAACACACATGTACATGTGCTAAAGATGCAGGCATCACTCCGGCTAAGAAGTGTATCTTGTTTTGTCAGTAAACTCTTTCAGATACATGCAAACACTTGCAAACTGGTCTCCCATTAATTTAGAGAATGTTGTCAGTTGGAAATAAGCATGTTTTTTTGGGGAGATAAAATCAATGTTTCTCGGAACAACGATGTTACAGCGTTAATAGTATGCTATATGTACTTGTGAGATGGCAAAACCATAAACGTTATTGCATATATTATATTAGCATGACATAAATTCCTCTTTTGTCTGATGTTTGATAATAAAACTCTGATGTATGCCAAGGACCTTGAGTAGAGATTTGATTTGACTATCTCTGTAAGGGGAGGAGGGTATGTTTCACCTTGAACAAAAATATATCTAAAAATACTAAGAAAAAGCCACTGAAATGCAATTGAAATATAAAGACAATTTCGTAAACTTGTAGACTTATCCCTCACAACTATATCACCTGCTTAGCTTATGCTTTCTATATGGAACGCAAACGTTGTATTGATGATTCATAATGTCCTACATGAAATGAAACACACACTTCCAAGCTACTGCACCTTTACGAATGAACAAGAAAGGCCCTTGTCACAATATATTTGAAAACAGTTACTTACAAACGTTGTGCACTACTTGAGCACTCACACCTCACCCAGTTAGGAGCAAGTCATGGCATTGTGAAAGATAAGTGTAACTGTTTACATATAAGGCATATTGAAAAAGTTGAAAGACTTCCTTTTGACGCTCCTCCTTCAAAGATATTGTAGGGATGATTTAAGAGATATTCCAGATGTCATTCTTTGTCCTTTATACACATTTCTTATTGTGTTTTTCCCCCACAAACAAAGCCCTATTCCTCGAGGTGGGAACACGAGCCTTTGGCCTTCAGGGTGAAACCAAAGATTGTGGGAACCAAAGTCATCATAGGCGTCAACCTCACAGAGTCTCCTTTACTGGACTGGGCAGTGTAGACAGAGAAAGATGCACTACATTCAGAGGGCCAGCAGGCAAAACATCGTCACCAGGAGCAGAGAGGCCAGGCTGAGGGACTGGGTGACCATGACGGCTCCACCTGGATGGAGATAGACAAAGACACAAAGACACCGTGGTGACGTTTCGATTATGATTTAATTGCATTTAATTACAGTTTTACAGACACAAAGCCAATATTGTGATGTTTCAATGATGTGCGAGTACATTTGTACAGAGACACAAAGCATGTTGGAGACGTTTTAGAGACATTGTGGGGAGACATTTGTTACAAATTGCTTTACTGTAACTTTACAGCAAATGGTAAAAAGAGAACATACTGCAATCTATGCTCCTAAGTGGAGACAACGTTTCAACCACTTTGTGTAGGTCTTCATCCTTCATGGTTAATGATATCATCCTATGTACCATTCTGAGAGGCCTCTCTCTCTCTGTGTCTGTGTCTCTCTCTGTGTCTCTCTCTGTCTGTCTGTCTGTCTGTCTGTCTGTCTGTCTGTCTGTCTGTCTGTCTGTCTGTCTGTCTGTCTGTCTGTCTGTCTGTCTGTCTGTCTGTCTGTCTGTCTGTCTGTCTGTCTGTCTGTCTGTCTGTCTGTCTGTCTGTCTGTCTGTCTGTGTGTGTGTGTGTGTGTGTGTGTGTGTGTGTGTGTGTGTGTGTGTGTGTGTGTGTGTGTGTGTGTGTGTGTGTGTGTGTGTGTGTGTGTGTGTGTGTGTGTGTGTGTGTGTGTGTGTGTGTGTGATATGATGTGACATGTTCTCAATAACCCAAAGATTGGATTTGAAAGATGTCTGACAATAGACAGTTTTTTCCTAGTGGCAAAATATGAGTGCCAGATCGATGACATGTAAATTACTGGCTGATGCTTGTGGCTGACACTACATTTATTTTCTAAGGGAATTTTCTCTCTGCTCAATCCACAAATCCTACAATCATAAAGGCTTGTTTTTATATCAATACCATTCCATTGAAAAGGCATTTGTGAGCTGCCTGGTCAGAGAAGTGCCTATTATTCATTCCCTGTCCTGACAGTCATAAAATAGCAGGAATATTTCCCTTATCTGACAGTCATAAAATAGCAGGATTCTCTGTGTGTGTGTGTGTGTGTGTGTGTGTGTGTGTGTGTGTGCGTGCGTGCGTGCGTGCGTGCGTGCGTGCGTGCGTGCGTGCGTGTGTGTGTGTGCGTGCGTGCCTGCGTGCGTGCACGTGCGTCATGCACGCGCGTCCTATCTGTCATAAAATAGCAGGATTTTTCCTTGTCCTGTCTGTCATAAAATAGCAGGATTATTTCCTTGTCCTATCTGTCATAAAATAGCAGGATTATTTCCTTGTCCTGTCTGTCATAAAATAGCAGGATTATTTCCCTGTCCTGTCGGTCATAAAATAGCAGGATTATTTCCTTGTCCTGACGGTCATAAAATAGCAGGATTATTTCCTTGTCCTGTCGGTCATAAAATAGCAGGATTATTTCCCTGTCCTGTCTGTCATAAAATAGCAGGATTATTTCCCTGTCCTGTCGGTCATAAAATAGCAGGAATATTTCCCTGTCCTGACAGTCATAAAATAGCAGGATTATTTCCTTGTCCTGTCTGTCATAAAATAGCAGGATTATTTCCTTGTCCTGTCGGTCATAAAATAGCAGGATTATTTCCTTGTCCTGTCGGTCATAAAATAGCAGGATTATTTCCTTGTCCTGTCGGTCATAAAATAGCAGGATTATTTCCTTGTCCTGTCTGTCATAAAATAGCAGGATTATTTCCTTGTCCTGACGGTCATAAAATAGCAGGATTATTTAGTGGAGTCTACAGTCATATAAGATTGGTGGTGGGTCTTTAGTGGAGTCTACAGTCATATAAAATGGGTGGATTTTTTTTTTGGAGTCTACAGTCATATAAAATGGGTGGAGGGGTTTTGATTGATGTTTACCTGAGATGCGTACTTGGGCCACAGCCCCATCTCCTCCCTCACTATGGGCCCTGACCTCCACTACGCAGTCCCCGTCCCTTGGCATGGGCAGGTCTATGGATCGCTTCCCTGTGGTATACAGTATACCTGTGGAGAGGCCAGCCTTCCTGTACAAGACCTGTATGGAGACCAACAGACAGAGAGAGACAGACAGATATACAGACAGAGACAGACAGATAGACAGGCATTTTAGATCTGTTCATATGGTCATTCTAAGGAGTTGTGACTACAAGGAAGGTACTTGAGTAAACTGTATGTTGTGTTCAGTACGATGTACTTTTTAACTCGGTTGTGTATTGAATGCTGCGGCTTTAAACCTGTTACGTCAAATGTACGTACAGCATGTGACGAATGCTCAAGAGAGACACATCAGTTATTGCTAAAGTACAGACTTTCAGCTTGAAATGCACTACAAGCTCCCATGTATTTGGTAAAACAGCACACACCTTGTATCCATCTATTGTTGACTCGTTGGCCAAGGGTTCGACATGTTCCCAGGCGATGTTCACTGACGTTCCTTTCAGCTTTTTACTGATTATTTTAGGAGGCCGGCTTGGGGCTGGAGAAAAACACAAGTCAAATAGTTGTACAGTGTAAAGATCATGTGACAATCAGAAACACAGGATTAGGGTTTCATACCGTCATACCGTTTCTGTACCATATCGGGGTATACGGTTTTACTGGAAGTGCACACACAGGGCACTACCCCGCCCCCCCCCCCAAAAAAATACATTATTATTCTAGTTATAAGGCGTAACTCGCAGCCCCCGCGATGCAGGGGTGCCCCAAACCTCAAAAACTGAAATACAAATAATAATGTGTCTTGTTTAAACAGTATTGAAAATCATACCGTCAGTATTTTGAAACACCCCGGTATACGGTATCAACGGTATATCGCCAAATCCCTCTCAGAATATGCTGAAGATTACTGAGCTGAGGGACAGTTTCCCAGACATAGAAAAAGCCTAGTCTTCCACTAAGGCACGCTTTGCAATAGAGAAACTCCATTTATAATGTTTTTGAGTCAAAGACTAGGCTTCCTCTGTGTCCAGTGAACCGGCCCTGAGAGCGATGTACATACGGGCTTTTTTGGTGTAGATCTGGAAGTGATGGCTGGGGGGTCCATATCCGGCTGCATTGTAGGCCCTGACCTCTATGAGGTAGGGGGAGTTTGGCCTCATGTTCTCCAACCTTGTCTGGTTCTCTCTGCTGGACACGACCACCCTCTGACTGGACGCCTCTCTGTCCTCCACTTTCCTCCAGTACCGCACCTTGGCAGGAGGGGGGGAGAGGGGGTGAAGGGGAGAAGGTGAGAAGAGGAGAGAGGAGGGGAGGAGAGCGAGGAAGAGAGGGGGGAAAAGGAGGGAGAGGAGGAGAGGGGGAGAAGAGGAGAGAGGGGCGAGAGGAGGAGGTGATGGAGAGAGGGGTGAGAGGGGGGAGAGAAGGAGAGAGGGGGAAGAGGGTCACAGAAAGTCAATATACTGTGTACACTATTACAGGGCCTTGTTAAGATAACAATGTTGAAGAAAATGTCCTGGTAAGATAAAAAGTGTCAAAAAAATGTCCTGTTAAGATAAAAAGGGTCAAGAAAATGTTCTGTCCCTCACCGTGCAGGTGCAAATACAATGGAGTACTCCAGCGACATAACTAAGAGTTAGTCGAGTGTTTTGAGGTCTCTGGATTGATGCATACAGGTTGCTTCTTCTCCTCCTATCTAATATACAGTCATGTTACTCCTTCTAGACACAGTAGTACTGACCTGGTATCCTTCAACAGTGTGCTGGGTGACAGGGAGCCACCACACAATGGCCTCAGAGGCAGACAGCGCCCTCGCCTCCACACTGGTAGGGGCTTCGGATGGCACTGGTGTCACACACAGAGAAATCATTTAAGACAGTAGGAGACAGTAGGAGACAGAGAGACAGCGAGAGACTTTTGTAAATGTTGTTTATTATCTATTTGACTTGCTTTGGCAATGTTAACATATGTTTCCCATGCAGAGTAAAGCCCCTGTCCAAGTATTCCCTCCATATACCCACCTACAGTAACTGTTGATTTTTATGAGTGTAATCTGCCCTTTATTTCATGTTGGTACCCAGTCTGACCCTGCCCAAGCAGTCCTCTCTCAGTCTTGGTAAGGAGGCATCTGTTAAGAGGCATTAATCATTGCCTAGAACAAGCTCAGCGACAGAAATATCTTTCCCCATATTCCTTCTGTTGTCCAACACTTTCCTCTGAGTTATGACCCATGACACACTCCCAGTGTATCCACTCCAGGAGAGAGAGAGAGAGAGAGAGAGATGTCCACACGTCATCAGGCTCGGCTCAAACCTAACACTTCTACCCTCTTTTACACTCCCAAACAGCGTTACCACGGCAACTGAGCATCTCTCCGAAACTCCGGGTTGCCCATGGTTATCTTGATTGTCTGTCAGCTGAAGTTAATAAGTGGGCTGAATGCTTGACATCCCTGGGGGCGAATTATCAGCTTTCTGGTTCATGCTGCTACAGAGATCAAGATAATCCCACTCTGATGAGGGATGGAGAAGGGAGGGCGATGAGGGAGGGAGATGAGGAGGGAGATGAGGGGGGGGGGGTTGGAGGGAGGTGAGGGAGGGAGAAATGGAGGAAGGAAGGGTGGGAGGGAGGGAGGTGAGGGTAGGAGGGAGGGAGGTGAGGGTGGGAGGGAGGTAGGTAGGTAGGTAGGTAGGTGAGGGTAGGAGGAAGGTGAGGGTGGGAGGTGAGGGAGGGAGGGTTGAGATGGAGGGAGGGTATGAGGGAGGTGAGGGTGGGAGGGAGGTGAGGTAAGAGGGAGGTGAGGGTGGGAGGGAGGTGAGGGTAGGAGGTAAGAGGGAGGTAAGAGTGGGAGGGAGGTGAGGGTAGGAGGTAAGAGGGAGGTGAGGGTGGGAGGGAGGTGAGGGTAGGAGGTGAGAGGGAGGTGAGGGTGGGAGGGAGGTGAGGGTGGGAGGGAGGTGAGGGTAGGAGGTAAGAGTGGGAGGGAGGTGAGGGTAGGAGGTAAGAGGGAGGTGAGGGTGGGAGGGAGGTGAGGGTAGGAGGTAAGAGGGAGGTGAGGGAGGGAGGGAGGTGAGGGTGGGAGGGAGGGAGGTGAGGGTAGGAGGTAAGAGGGAGGTGAGGGTGGGAGGAAGGTAGGTGAGAGTGGGAGGGAGGGAGTTTGGAGGGAGGTGAGTGAATGAGGGAGGGTAGGAGGAAGATGATGGTGGGAGGTGAGGGAGGGAGGTGAGGAGGGAGGTGAGGGTGGGAGGGAGGTGAGGGTGGGAGGGAGGGAAATGAGGGAGGAAGGTTTGGGTAGGAAAGGTTTGCAATTTAAAGCTATTACAATTCTACACATTCATCTTTAGTTATTAAGTATTTCACACTCAATTAAAAATTCACGGTGCTGATAAGTAATTGACACTGACAGATTGAAACAGCTGAGCGATAGGAAGGTGTGGGTTTCTGAAGAGACCCCCGTCTCTATGCTGCGGACAGAGTAGAATGATCTGTGGTCTGTTTTTCTGTTTTCCCACGTATAATTAAGTTTGGGCTTTCCATGAGGAGTAAGCTAATCCTAGATCTGTGCTTACCGTCTTGTGCAGAGTAGATAACAGCCGTGAGACTATAGGGTCCTTCTCCTTTGCTGTTGAAAGCCTTGACTTTGACCTGGAACTCTGTGGAGGCGGGGATGGATGAGTCTTTGTGGACGTAGTGTTTAGCCTCAGGGTCTGCCACAGTCACCTTCATCCAGTCGTAGACATCGTGGGGCTTGAAGGCGATGATGTAGCCAAAGTTGCGGCCGTAGTAGTACTGCGGCTGCACCGGCTGGTGGCAGAGGCAACGGGAAATAGAGTTGAACAATTAACAATAAGAGAACGATCCACACAGGACCTTGTTGTCTATCGACAGGCGGTGTCACCTCTTGATGGTCCATCTTTGCTGACAGAGTTATGCCAAGTGACAAGAAAATGTCCAGGATCAAAATAAGGAGTTATAATCTCTCTAAAACTGGTTTATATAATATTAATATTATTCTAGTTATCATGACGATTGTGTCTCTGAGACACTGTTAATTCCAAAGTTATGACACCCTTATTATTAGACCAGCCTGTCCAGCCTCACTTCCTTGATTTATTAGACCAGCCTCTCCCCTGCCTCACTTCCTTATTATTAGACCAGCCTGACCACCCTCTCCCCTGCCTCACTTCCTTATTATTAGACCAGCCTGTCCCCTGCCTCACTTCCTTATTATTAGACCAGCCTCTCCCCTGCCTCACTTCCTTGATTTATTAGACCAGCCTGACCACCCTCTCCCCTGCCTCACTTCCTTGATTTATTAGACCAGCCTGACCAGCCTCTCCCCTGCCTCACTTCCTTGATTTATTAGACCAGCCTGACCACCTCTCCCCTGCCTCACTTCCTTGATTTATTAGACCAGCCTGACCACCCTCTCCCCTGCCTCACTTCCTTGATTTATTAGACCAGCCTGTCCAGCCTCATCTCCTAGCTTGGCTCTAACCCCATCAAACCAAATGTTCTGCATGATGTACATGCATCAGGCACTGCTAACACGCGCGCACACGCACACACACACACACACACACACACACACACACACACACACACACACACACACACACACACACACACACACACACACACACACACACACAGCTGACCTTTAAACACAAGCCTCATCACATCAACCAACTGCTGTAGGATTGATGCTGCCAGGCAATCTGCCCAAGACACCTATAGGAATTTGTCAAATAGGGAAACACAGAAACGGAGGCTAGCTAATGGTTGATATCAATCACTTATTGTTTTGCTGGTGATTTGCTGGTGATTGTGTTGTGAGTCTAATCAAGAGAGAGAGTAAAGGCAGATACAAAAGCACTTCTGGTTGAAAGTCATTCCTTCAAACCGTACCGTTATGGGCGTGCTGTGGTCTGACGTCTATTCTCTCCTCGTCTTCCAGGAACATAGCTTCCTCTAGGAACGGGTGGCAGGTAGCCTAGCGGTTAAGAGCATTGGGCCAGTAACCGCAAGATCGCTGGTTCAAATCCCTAGGTGAAAAATCTGCCAATGGGCCCTTGAGCAAGGTAACTCTAATGGCGCTGGATAAGAGCATCTGCTAAAATGTAAAAATAGCTATTCAGCACTGCCTTGCAAAAACGACATGTATTTTGCAGATGCTGCAGTTTAATTTGAATGACTTCTACTCTTGCTTGTCTACATTGGCTTGCTCCTGGCTGCTGTCAGATCAGATTTAGGAGAAAAGCTGAGTTTGTGGCCACGGTCCACTGGCAGAGACAGAAATAAAGATGGCGTCTTGGCTAGACCTACCGTCCAAGTGATGGTCAGCTCCTTGCTGGTCCCGCCACCGCCGCCAATGTCTGAGGGCGCCACCACGGGAACTACAACGAGACAGGAGATGCCAAGCTTTGAGTTCACATTCACAGGCCAGTATTCACAAAGCACTGGATCAGGTCCTGCCTGTCGATATAATCATATTCATTACGATCAAAAAAGGTCAAAATGATCCTAGTCCTACTCTGAGACTCTTCGTGAACACTGGCCATTGTCCACACAGCACAATGCCAAACAACATATACTGTACCCTTCAGTTGGCACTAGTACTGATGCAGCATCAGTTTTATAAATATAACATCAATGTCACTAGTGCTGCCAATTTCAACACCTTAAATGTTCCTATGGTACCGATGTCACACTGGCTTTCGATCTTCTAATGTCATCTGTCATGGTTTAGTAAGATGTGTTCTGTTATCTCATCAGTCATGGTTTAGTACAGTTGTGTAAAGTACTTAAGTAAAAATACTTGAAAGTACTACTTAAGCAGTTTTTTGTCTGGTTTGCTTATTATAAGGAATTAGAAATTATTAATATTTTACATTTACTTTTGATACTTAAGTATATTTAAAACCAAATACTTTTAAACTTTTACTCAAGTAGTATTTTACTGGGTGACTTTCACTTTTACTGGAGTCATTTTCTATGAAGGCATCTTTACTTTTACTAAAGTATGACAATTGGGCACTTTTCCCACCACTGGTTTAGTAAGACGTGTTCAAGCAAATATAATTGTTTTTAGAATTGTTACTTTAGGCCTACATTTTCAAATGTTAAACTTAAAACCAGATCCCCTGTGTTAGTCTGCTGAGCTGTAGCCTAGGCATTAGCTGGGGTAGTGAAGACTTCAGAACTAAGGCAAGGTGACTCAGGATGCCATGATGGTTCAGCAACAGCTCCGTTACCCTTACCTGCCTCCAACGTGGTGACTTTGGGAGAGGGGCTGCTGGGGTCTCCTGTCCCCAGGGTGTTGGTGGCTATCACCCTGAACTCATACTCTGTCCAGGGAAACAGGTCCACCACGGTGGCTGTCTCTGCATTGCCTTCCACATCCGGAGGGGCTACAAAGACAGAGATACAGAGCATTCGGAAAGTATTCAGACCTCTTGCCTTTTTCCAAGTTACAGCCTTATTCTGAAATGGATGTAAAAAAAAATATATATATATCCTCATCAATCTACATATTATACCCCATAATGACAAAGCAAAAAGAGGTTAAGTAATTTTTGCAAATGTATTGAACATAAAAAACTGAAATACCTTATTTACATAAGTATTCAAACCCTTTGCTATGAGACTTAAAGATGGCGCCGAAGACCATGGCTGACGTTTTACATTCTCCCAACCAATTGTGCAATTTTGTTATTTTCTTTTTGCGTTTTGTGTAACTTATTTTTTTACTTTTTGTGTACATAATGTTGCTGCTACCGTCTCCTATGACCGAAAATAACTTCTGGAAAAGCGATTACTCACCGCGGACTGGAAGAAACCTTTTCCTTTAACGAGTCCGACGAGAAGGATATCCTGCTTTCACTGGAACAGGCCCAGATCCACGCATTTTGCGTGAAGAAAAGACGGCGGAAAAGGGACGCAGATCGTGGATCCTTCTGAGAATCCAGAGACGAGCGAGTAAACTCCCAATGCCTTCCATCCTCCTTGCTAATGTGCAATCATTGGAAAATAAAACTGATGACCTACTATTAAGATGATCCTACCAACGGGACATTAAAAACTGTAACATCTTATGTTTCACCGAGACGTGGCTGAACGAAAAAATGGACAATATAGAGCTGGCGGGATTTTCCATGCACCGGCAGAACAGAGACACTACCTCTGGTAAGAAGAGGTGTGTGGGGGGTGTCTTTTTATCAATAACAGCTGGTGCGCGATGTCTAGTATTAAAGAAGTCTCGAGGTATAGCTCGCCTGAGGTAGAGTACCTTATGATAAGCTGTCGAACACACTATCTACCAAGAGAGATCTTATCTGTATTATTCGTAGCCGTCTATTTACCACCACAAAGCGAAGCTGGCACTAAGACTGCTCTCAACCAACTCCACAAGGCCATAAGCAAAGAAGAAAATGCTCACCCAGAAGCGGCGTTCCTAGTGGCCGGAGACATGTGCAACAAGGGAAAAGAAAATCCTAGACCACCTTTACTCCACACACAGAGATGCATACAAAGCTCTCCCCCGCCGTCCATTCAGCAAATCTGACCACAATTCTGTTCTCCTGATTCCTGCTTACAAGCAGAAACTAAAGCAGGAAGTACCAGTGACTAGCTCAATACGGATGTGGTCAGATGACACGGATGCTACACTACAGGACAGTTTTGCTAGCACAGACTGGAAAATGTTCCGGGATTCAGCCAATGGCGTTGAGGGATATACCACCTCATTCATTGGCTTCATCAATAAGAGCATCGATGACGTCGTCCCCACTGTACGTACATATCCCAACCAGAAGTCATGGATTACAGGCAACATCCATCGAGCTAAAGGCTAGAGCTGCCGCTTTCAAGGAGCGCGAGATTAATCCGGACGATTATAAGAAATCCCGCTATGCCCTCAGACGAACCATCAAACAAGCAAAGTGTTAATACAGGATTAAGATTGAATCATACTATACCGGCTCTGACGCTTGTCGGATGTGGCGGGGTTTGAAAACTATTACGGACTACAAAGGGAAACCCAGACGTGAGCTGCCCAGTGACGTGAGCCTACCAGACGAGCTAAATGCCTTTTATGCTCGCTTCGAGGCAAGCAACACTGAAGCATCCATGAGAGCACCAGCTTTTCTGGATGACTGTGTGATAACGCTCTCGGTAGCCGATGTGAACAAAACCTTTAAACAGGTCAACATTCAAAGCCGCTGGGCCAGACGGATTACCAGGACGTGTACTCAAAGCATGTGCGGACCAACTGTCAAGTGTCTTCACTGACATTTTCAACCTCACCCTGACCGAGTCTGTAATACCTACATGTTTCAAGCAGACCACCATAGTCCCTGTGCCCAAAGAAGCGAAGGCGATCTGCCTAAATGATTACTGCCCCCTGGCACTCACGTCGGTTGCCATGAAGTGCTTTGAAAGGCTGGTCATGGCTCACATCAACAGCATCCTCCCGGACACCCTAGACCCACTCCAATTTGCATACTGACCCAACAGATCCACAGATGACACAATCTCAATCGCACTCCACATTGCCCTTTCTCAACTGGACAAAAGGAACACCTATATGAGAATGCTATTCATTGACTACAGCTCAGCGTTCAACACCATAGTGCCCACAAAGCTCATCACTAAGCTAAGGCCCTGGGACTGAACACCTCCCTCTGCAACTGGATCCTGCTTCCTGACGGGCCGCCACCAGGTGGTAAGAGTAGACAACAACACGTCTGCCACGCTGATCCTTAACACTGGGGCCCCTCAGGGGTGTGTACTTAGTCCCCTCCTGTATTCCCTGTTCACCCACAACTGTGTGGCCAAACACGACTCCAACACCATTATTAAGTTTGCTGATGACACAAGAGTGGTAGGCCTGATCACTGACAACGATAAGACAGCCTATAGGGAGGAGGTCAGAGAACTGTCAGTGTGGTGCCAAGACAACAACCTTTCACTTAATGTGAGCAAGACAAAGGAGCTGATCGTGGACTACAGGAAAAGGCGGGTCGAACAGGCTCCCATTAACATCGACGGGGCTGTAGTGGAGCGGATCGAGAGTTTCAAGTTCCTTGGTGTCCATATTACCAACGAACTATCATGGTCCAAACATACCAAGACAGTCGTGAAGAGGGCACGACAAAACCTTTTCCACCTCATGAGACTGAAAAGATTTCGCATGGGCCCCCAGAATCTCAAAAGGTTGTACAGCTGCACCATCGAGAGCATCCTGACCGGTTGCATCACCACCTGGTATGGAAACTGCTCGGCATCTGACCGTAAGGAGCTACAGATGGGTAGTGCTAACGGCCCAGTACATCACTGGGGCCAAGCTTCCTGCCATCCAGGACCTATATAATAGGCGGTGTCAGAGGAAAGCCCATAACATTTTCAGAGACTCCAGTCACCCAAGTTATGGACTGTTTTCTCTGCTACCGCACAGCAAGCGGTACCGGAGAGCCAAGTCTTGGACCAAAAGGCTCCTCAACAGCTTCTACCCCCAAGCCATTAGACTGCTGAACAACTCATAAAAATTGCCACCGAACAATTTACACTGACAATTTACATTCTTCTTGAACTGCACTGTTGGTTAAGGGCTTGTAAGTAAGCATTTCACGGTAAAGTCTACACTTTACCGTGAAATGTCTACACGTTGTATACGGCGCATGTGGCAAATAAAGTTTGATTTGAGACTCAGAATTGAGCTCAGGTACATCCTGTTTCCATTGATCCTCCTTGTTTCTACAACTTGATTGGAGTCCACCTGTGGTAAATTCAATTGATTGGACATTATTTGGAAAGGCACACACCTGTCTATATAAGGTTGCCACAGTTGGCAATGCCTGTCAGAGCTAAAACCAAGCCATGAGATTGAAGGAGTTGTCCATAGAGCTCCGAGACAGGATTGTGTCGAGGTACAGATCTGGGGAAGGGTACCAAAATATTTCTGCAGCATTGAAGGTCCCCAAGAACACAGTGGCCTCCATCATTCTTAAATAGAAGAAGTTTGGAACCACGAAGACTCTTCCTAGAGCTGGCTGCCCGGCCAAACTGAGCAATCGGGGGAGAAGGGCCTTGGTTAGGGCGGTGACCAAGATCCTGATGGTCACACTGACAGAGCTCCAGAGTTCCTCTGTGGAGATGGAAGAACATTCCAGAAGGACAACAATCTCTGCAGCACTCCACCAATCAGGCCTTTATGGTAGAGTGGCCAGACGGAAGCCACTCCTCAGTAAAAGGCACATGACAGCCATCTTGGAGTTTGCCCAAAAGGCATCTAACGGAAACAAGATTCTCTGGTCAGATGAAACTCTTAGGCCTGAATGTCAAGCGTCACGTCTGGAGGAAACCTGGCACCATCCCTACGGTAAAGCATGGTGGTGGCAGCAACATGCTGTGGGGATGTTTTTCAGTGGCAGGGACTGGGAGACTAGTCAGGATTGAGGAAAATATTAACGGATTAAATTACAGAGAGATCCTTGATGAAAACCAGCTCCAGATCATTCAGGACCTCAGACTGGGGCAAAGATTCACATTCCAACAAGACAACGACCCTAAGCACACAGCCAAGACAATACAGGAGTGGCTTCGGGACAAGTCTCTGAATGTCCTTGAGTAGCCCAGCCAGAGCCCGCACTTGAACCCCATCGAACATCTCTTAAGAGACCTGAAAATAGCTGTGTATCGACGCTCCCCTTCCAACCTGACAGAGCTTGAGAGGATCTGCAGAGAAGAATGGGAGAAACTTCCCAAATATAGGTGTACAAAGCTTGTAGCGTCATACCCAAGAAGAATCGAGGCTGTAATCGCTGCCAAAGGTGCTTCAATAAAGTACTGAGTTAAGGGTCTGAATACTTACGTAAATGTGATATTTCAGTTTTTTATTTTGAATAAATTAGCAAAAAAAAATAAATTAACTTTGAATTGCTTTGAATTATGGGGTATTGTGTGTAGATTGTGAGGATTTAAAAAAAACATTTTATTAATATTAGAATATAATAATTTCCAAATGCACTGTACACAGAAACCCATAGTATCACCCCAGAGAAGTATCAGAGAAATCAGCATAACATTGTGTGTTAAAACGTTGCCAGCACGCTGCCAGCACGTGGACGTCTTGTTCATACAAGTTGGATTACTCCGGTGCTACAGTACAGCACCTAAAGACTAACGTACAGAACTTTGTTTTGCATTCTGTGTAAATGCTGACCTAGGACTTATGAAATGGCGCCTGTGAAGAACTGATGTGTGGTTTCAGTCTCTGCACGGTTTGCTTCTTTAGGAGATCCACCATGTGTCTATCTATGTACCCAGCTCTTAGCCAGAGCTGGCACCAGAGCCGGCTCTGTTCGACGCTCCGGGTTTATTTGACCAGTCGTTGGTGTTCATGGGGTTTATTTGATGTATTTTGTTGGATAGACAGACAGTAGGAGAGAGACAGAAAAGCTTGGAGAGGAGACACTGGTAGGGTTTCTAAAAGTGGCGGCACAAACTGCAAGATCAGACCTACACATTTAGGGTATTTATTTGACCAGAAAACAATATGGATGGTGGTATTTATTTAGCTCACATGTGGTGGCATCTCTCCAGTCTTCCTGGGAGAACCAGTCCCGGCATTGGACGGTGTATTTAGAGATGGGGCTGTGGTTGTCTGCTCCCCTGCTCCAGATCAGACGGACACTCTTGTTCCTGATCTCCTCCACACGTACCCCACCTGGAGGCCCAGGGGGACCTGGAGAGGGGAAGAGGGGGAACGGAGGGGGGAGGAGGCGGAACAGAGGGGGGAAGAGGGGGGAGCGGAGGAGGAAGAGGGGGAACGGAGGGGAGAGGAGAGGGTTGAGAGGTTTGATGGGTGATAATTGTTACAAAAATACACAGCAAATAGGCATACACACGTTGCATAATCCAAAACAAAACCAACAAGATTAACCAACGTTTCAATATCCTGCTCGTGGAAGAAGACTTGGCAAGATGTCTTGCCTGTTAAGACTACAATAATGGAATCTGTTTGATGCATAAAAACAGCACATCAATACCAGGCTGTAAAACAGCACGTCAAAAACAGCACATCAAAACTAGGCTGTAAAACAGCACGTCAAAAACAGCACATCAAAACCAGGCTGTAAAACAGCACGTCAAAAACAGCACATCAATACCAGGCTGTAAAACAGCACGTCAAAAACAGCACATCAATACCAGGCTGTAAAACAGCACGTCAAAAACAGTACATCAATACCAGGCTGTAAAACAGCACGTCAAAAACAGCACATCAAAACCAGGCTGTAAAACAGCACGTCAAAAACAGCACATCAAAACCAGGCTGTAAAACAGCACGTCGAAAACAGCACATCAATACCAGGCTGTAAAACAGCACGTCAAAAACAGCACATCAAAACTAGGCTGTAAAACAGCACGTCAAAAACAGCACATCAATACCAGGCTGTAAAACAGCACGTCAAAAACAGCACATCAATACCAGGCTGTAAAACAGCACGTCAAAAACAGTACATCAATACCAGGCTGTAAAACAGCACGTCAAAAACAGTACATCAATACCAGGCTGTAAAACAGCACGTCAAAAACAGCACATCAAAACTAGGCTGTAAAACAGCACGTCAAAACCAGGCATTTCCACTGAAGTTACACTTTTACCAGATCATTCAGTCTTAGATTGGTGGATTAACACATTACTTAGGGCAATTGACATATCAACCAAGCCTAAAAGCCAGGGGGAGAGACATTTTTAATCTACTGTTTTTCTTGGTAGTTTTGCCCTTCCTGGAGGAGAGAGAGAGGACTAGAAAGACTGTCTAATAGAAAAACCAGACTGTTGGGGTGAGTCACTCCCTCTCTGCCTCTCTCTCAACCCACAGTCTTAGCCTCAGACGGCCCCAGAAATACAGCAGGATTTGCTCTTTCATGTTTGCCACAGATTCAGCCCAGAGAACTAAGGTGATTAGACTGTCAAGGAGAGCGAGAGATATATATGTGTGTGTGTGTGTGTGTGTGTGTGTGTGTGTGTGTGTGTGTGTGTGTGTGTGTGTGTGTGTGTGTGTGTGTGTGTGTGTGTGTGTGTGTGTGTGTGTGTGTGTGTGTGTGTGTGTGTGTGTGTGTGTGTGTGTGTGTGTGTGTGTGTGTGTGTGTGTGTGTGTGTGTGTGTGTGTGTGAGAAGAACCCCGGAGTCGTTTTACTGGAACATATTGGTGGCATCTTTTACACAAATGACTCAATTTTCAGGCTTGTTGTATTGTTGTGTGGAAGCGGACTGGTGAATAGAGCAAGCTCTGCATCCATGTCTCGGTGCAGGCCAGGGTCTGTGCAATGGGACAAGCTCCAGAGACAGACTAGTTTAGTATGAATGGCATATGGGAGAAAAGTATAATTTAACAGTCAAATACAAAATTCTAAGCCACTGCGTTTTTCTGTTTTTCCCCCCATTGAAAGACAGCAATACGTTGCTGTAATACGCAGTTATATGCAGATACAGCTCGTATTATTATCATAGAGCTATAATAAGATAATAATAATGAGATGGTGATAGTAAAATACAAGTGCTGTGTGCTGTTTCTCTGGTGTAATCTAAATCTACTTCCTGCTTGTCAGAATTGATAAATGGTCATCTTTCATCTCCTTCCTGTCTGTGTGTTGAAACTCCATTTAAGCATGCCTAAAAGCCGGGGTCTCTGCCTTGTTTTGATTCGACTGTACCCTGGGATCGTCGTCGTAGCCTGAGCCCATTTACCTGCCCATCTGTCAGCCCCTGCTTCAAAAGAACCACCACCAGGGCACGATGAGGATCACCGCACACAGACTCTACGTTCCAAATGGCACCCTATTCCCTATATAGTGCACTACTTTTGACCAGGGTCCTGGTCAAAAGTAGTGCACTATATAGGGAATAGGGTGCCATTTGGGACATTTCCAGATCACTGCTTTCTCTGCTAGAGCTCTTAGCCTCATTCTAAAGAGACTTTTTCCACTGAGAGATTGGTTATATTTAGGGGCCTATAGGAGTAGTGTAGGGGCTGTAAGACAAAGCTTCACTCAGCAGGTATAGTGGAGGTGAAAACATGAATCATCATGGCGGCATTACGGAGTACAGTATGACAGACATCACCTTGGAAACGTACTGTATGAGTTTAGTTCACACATGTTAGCTTCAAGGGAAATAGAATGCCAAGCAGAAATGACTAAGGAGAGACAGTTCTCTGGCTACCAAAGAACACCTGGTCCCGTGTGGCTCAGTTGGTAGAGCATGGCGCTTGCAACGCCAGGGTTGTGGGTTCAATTCCCACGGGGGGACCAGGGTTCAATACCCACGGGGGGACCAGGATGAATATGTATGAACTTTCCAATTTGTAAGTCGCTCTGGATAAGAGCGTCTGCTAAAATGACTTAAATGTAAATGTAAACACAAACACTGGAGAATTCATTCTCAAGCTCTTTGAGGAGACGCCATAAAAAACCTGACCTTTCCGGGAGACCTTTTTCAGATATCTACAGCAGTGTGTTTAAGAATGCCATGGTGTGAGACTGTAACATGTGCCTCCTCCCCAGTGGTTGACCAGGCTCCAGGACAGAAGACATTTACTCCTACAGTGGTATTTCCACCACTGTGACGGAGCCACGGAGCTGACAGATCAGCCAGTAAAGCAGCCACGGTCTGGTTACTCTGGGTAGACTTATAACCCCTTACACACACACGCGCATACCCATGCACACACACACATTTCATAAAATTATTCGTGCCCAATAAAGTAGTAAAAATAAAAATGTTGCAGGCTATTTTATGACACCCCTCTGTGCTAAGAGTTTAGTTTAAAGGTGCTGCTGTGTCCTTCAGAGGGCAGCTCATCTTACCTTAATATGGGAAGCAGAAATGAGATGTCTGTTTAATAAACCAATAGACGGAGCAGAAATGAGATGTCTGTTTAATAAACCAATGGACGGAGCAGAAATGAGATGTCTGTTTAATAAACCAATAGACGAAGCATAAATGAGATGTCTGTTTAATAAACCAATAGACGGAGCAGAAATGAGACAAAACACAGGGTGGACTGAGAGAGTGAGAAAATGTGCATCAATCATCTCTTACTCTCTGTCCAGCACTCACCCACCTCCCACCCAACTCTAGTTCTCTGTGTGTGTGTGCGTGTGTGTGTGCGTGTGTGTGCGTGTGCGTGTGCGTGTGCGTGTGACATACCTCTGACGACCAGGTCAGCGGATGCGGAGACGTTGTCCACAGGGGTCTGAGCGGTGCAGGTGTAACGTCCAGAGTGATTCAGCTGGGTGTTCTTGATGATCAGCTCTCCACTGGAACCTCCATTCTGAACAGGACAGTACAATCTTCAATTAGTACAACAATTTCAGTTAGTGCCAAGCCAAGGTTGGTATTTCATTTTACTTCCTGAATTGACTGAATTTAAATGAATTGTTGCAGACACCTACTCTTCCACAACAATCTTTATGTCAAATCAAATCACATTTTATAGGTCACATACACATGGTTAGCAGATGTTATTGCAAGTGTAGCACGGTGTCACACGGTCTATTGGTACAATCTATAGGTTTTTGATAATAGTAACACGATGGCCATTGGAAACAGTAGCATGAACTCCAGCTATGACAGCTGTGCCCCCTGCACTTTTTAATTAGCCTGCTAGCATGGGAGCTACTGTTCCAAGACTGCAACTTCCTGAGGCCTGATGGCTAGCATGGGAGCTACTTACCAAGACTGCAACTTCCTGAGTCCTGGGGGCTAGCATGGGAGCTACTGTACCAAGACTGCAACTTCCTGAGTCCTGATGGCTAGCATGGGAGCTACTGTAACAAGACTGCAACTTCCTGAGTCCTGAGGGCTAGCATGGGAGCTACTGTACCAAGACTGCAACTTCCTGAGTCCTGATGGCTAGCGTGGGAGCTACTGTACCAAGACTGCAACTTTCTGAGTCCTGGGGGCTAGCATGGGAGCTACTGTACCAAGACTGCAACTTCCTGAGTCCTGAGGGTTAGCATGGGAGCTACTTACCAAGACTGCAACTTCCTGAGTCCTGAGGGCTAGCATGGGAGCTACTGTATCAAGACTGCAACTTCCTGAGTCCTGAGGGCTAGCATGGGAGCTACTGTACCAAGACTGCAACTTCCTGAGTCCTGGGGGCTAGCATGGGAGCTACTGTAACAAGACTGCAACTTCCTGAGTCCTGAGGGCTAGCATGGGAGCTACTGTATCAAGACTGCAACTTCCTGAGTCCTGAGGGCTAGCATGGGAGCTACTGTACCAAGACTGCAACTTCCTGAGTCCTGAGGGCTAGCATGGGAGCTACTGTACCAAGACTGCAACTTCCTGAGTCCTGGGGGCTAGCATGGGAGCTACTGTAACAAGACTGCAACTTCCTGAGTCCTGAGGGCTAGCATGGGAGCTACTGTACCAAGACTGCAACTTCCTGAGTCGTGAGGGCTAGCATGGGAGCTACTGTACCAAGACTGCAACTTCCTGAGTCCTGGGGGCTAGCATGGGAGCTACTGTAACAAGACTGCAACTTCCTGAGTCCTGAGGGCTAGCATGGGAGCTACTGTACCAAGACTGCAACTTCCTGAGTCCTGGGGGCTAGCATGGGAGCTACTGTAACAAGACTGCAACTTCCTGAGTCCTGGGGGCTAGCATGGGAGCTACTGTACCAACACTGCAACTTCCTGAGTCCTGAGGGCTAGCATGGGAGCTACTTACCAAGACTGCAACTTCCTGAGTCCTGAGGGCTAGCATGGGAGCTACTGTAACAAGACTGCAACTTCCTGAGTCCTGAGGGCTAGCATGGGACCTACTGTACCAAGACTGCAACTTCCTGAGTCCTGGGGGCTAGCATGGGAGCTACTGTAACAAGACTGCAACTTCCTGAGTCCTGATGGCTAGCATGGGAGCTACTGTAACAAGACTGCAACTTCCTGAGTCCTGAGGGCTAGCATGGGAGCTACTGTACCAAGACTGCAACTTCCTGAGTCCTGATGGCTAGCGTGGGAGCTACTGTACCAAGACTGCAACTTTCTGAGTCCTGGGGGCTAGCATGGGAGCTACTGTACCAAGACTGCAACTTCCTGAGTCCTGAGGGTTAGCATGGGAGCTACTTACCAAGACTGCAACTTCCTGAGTCCTGAGGGCTAGCATGGGAGCTACTGTATCAAGACTGCAACTTCCTGAGTCCTGAGGGCTAGCATGGGAGCTACTGTACCAAGACTGCAACTTCCTGAGTCCTGGGGGCTAGCATGGGAGCTACTGTAACAAGACTGCAACTTCCTGAGTCCTGAGGGCTAGCATGGGAGCTACTGTATCAAGACTGCAACTTCCTGAGTCCTGAGGGCTAGCATGGGAGCTACTGTACCAAGACTGCAACTTCCTGAGTCCTGAGGGCTAGCATGGGAGCTACTGTACCAAGACTGCAACTTCCTGAGTCCTGGGGGCTAGCATGGGAGCTACTGTAACAAGACTGCAACTTCCTGAGTCCTGAGGGCTAGCATGGGAGCTACTGTACCAAGACTGCAACTTCCTGAGTCGTGAGGGCTAGCATGGGAGCTACTGTACCAAGACTGCAACTTCCTGAGTCCTGGGGGCTAGCATGGGAGCTACTGTAACAAGACTGCAACTTCCTGAGTCCTGAGGGCTAGCATGGGAGCTACTGTACCAAGACTGCAACTTCCTGAGTCCTGGGGGCTAGCATGGGAGCTACTGTAACAAGACTGCAACTTCCTGAGTCCTGGGGGCTAGCATGGGAGCTACTGTACCAACACTGCAACTTCCTGAGTCCTGAGGGCTAGCATGGGAGCTACTTACCAAGACTGCAACTTCCTGAGTCCTGAGGGCTAGCATGGGAGCTACTGTAACAAGACTGCAACTTCCTGAGTCCTGAGGGCTAGCATGGGACCTACTGTACCAAGACTGCAACTTCCTGAGTCCTGGGGGCTAGCATGGGAGCTACTGTAACAAGACTGCAACTTCCTGAGTCCTGGGGGCTAGCATGGGAGCTACTGTATCAAGACTGCAACTTCCTGAGTCCTGGGGGATATAGTCTTGTTTGCCAGACTCATGGTACTACATATAGGAGGAATACAGCGATCTGAACATCCAGATCAGGAGAACTACAGGGAGCTTTACCGTTGGGGCCGTCAACCCTCCTGCCCATCGTTTGAAGAATATAACATAGAGGATCTGTAGTATTATCAATGGGAAGACTTCAAAGACAGCGTATTTGACCACAGTGGCCTGCAGAATATCTGCAGTAGCCTTTCACTGTTTGTTAGGGCTAGGGAATTGCCATGGTCCTCACGATACAATATTATCACTGTCACTTAGGTGCCAATATGTATTGCGATTCTCACGATGAAATATGTATTTCAATTCAATACTACAATTTTATTCAGATTTGATGTTCCAAACATATTGCTCACTATACTCTATGTCTGCTGCAGAGAGACAAGAGAGAACATGAGAAAACGAGTTTTGATCAGTCATGTAAATAAAAGTGCTGAAAACATGTTGGCTAACTATTTAAAAAGAAGATGGAGACAAGCTATAGATTAAAAAATACCGGAGTTTTGGAACATGTATAGCCGACCAGCGCTAGCTAACTCTACCTCCAAAAGAAAAATACAAAATAATACATATATTTACTTAATTTAACCTTTGTTTAAATTTGGAATCCGCATTAGGGGAAATAGCCCCCTGTTCACCTTAGCGCCTTTGTTTTGTTGACTAAACGGTGGAGCGCATTGTGGTAAAAACACATTCCACTGTTCTATTGCTCGTGAAATGATGTCAAAGGGAGAAAACTGTGTTGGTTGTTTGCGGTAACTTCTTTGTTGTTGTAATATTCCAAACAGACGTGGCAGTTTCACCACTACGGATTCCAACTTTAAGTCAGTAAGGAACAACTTCTTATTTACAATGACAGACATATTTTCCCTTGTATGAAATGCTCCCATTGAGAATATAATAGAAGCATTATATTAACTCACTTACTCTAATGAGTTCTACTATTCTGATGACACATAAATAACATCAACTGGAGAAGGTGGCCATTTTATGAACGGGAGAAATAAGCCTTGTACACAGCTATGCAAGGTCATCAATCAGAAGCATTATAGAGAGTTGTGCATAACTCCCGTCTGTGGAATGACAGATGATGAATGCTAGCTGCTGCTTAGTGCTGAGACTGTTCTGGCAGAGAGTGGGTCACGTCATTCATAATGTATGAGAAAGGAAACTGCAGTTAAACTGATATAGTATACAGGGCACCAGCAGCCAGCAGTCCATGGGTCTTTTAGTAACTGACGCTAAATGGGTATCAGGGATCAACTGGTATTATAAGTAGTACAGCACTACACCAAAGTAATATTTCAGCCATACCCAGGATTTGAACAGTCAACACTAAGATTTCTAGCCTGCTTTTTTAACCTCTTGAAGCTAGAGGGCAGTATTTTTATGTTTCGAAAAATAACGTTCCCAATGTAAGCTGCCTATTTCTCAGGCCCAGATGCTAGAATATGCATATAATTGACAGATTAGGATAGAAAACACTCTAAA
Organism: Salvelinus fontinalis; assembly: GCF_029448725.1. Taxonomy (NCBI): domain Eukaryota; kingdom Metazoa; phylum Chordata; class Actinopteri; order Salmoniformes; family Salmonidae; genus Salvelinus; species Salvelinus fontinalis. The sequence continues at coordinate 9,550,170 of NC_074673.1, read as the reverse complement.
GTTTCCTAAACTGTCAAAATATTGTCTGTGAGTATAACATAACTGATTTTGCAGGCGAAAACCTGAGGAAATCCAACCCAGAAGTCTTGTATTTAATAGTTTACCGTCCGGTTGAAATATTATCGATTATTTATGTTAAAAACAACCTGAGGATTGATTATAAAAAACGTTGACATGTTTTCTCTTACCGGGTTGCGTTCATAGTGGGATCCGTCCCGGTCGAAGTCGATGGAGCGGCCGTCCATGGTCCAGACAAACGTGATGTCCAGCGTTGAGTCATGTGATGCGGCACACTGCATGCTGGCGCTCTCGCCCGCCGTCACGTCCGCGTTGGACGGAGCCAAGGTGATCTTAGTGGCCTCTGGTGAGAAAAAGGGGTGGTCAGCCTTAATAGCAATGTGTGTGTTCCTTCCGATAAGAAGAACAATGTGCAAAAAATCAGCATTTAATGTACCGTGATCAAGAATTCTCCACTAATACCAGCCTGGTCTTTCAGGCCTAAAACGTAGGGAAATATTTGTTGTTTGTATAGCGTGAGAACAGTGGAGGCTGTTGAGGGGAGAACGGCTCATAATAATGGCTGGAACGGAGTAAATGGAATGGCACCTGGAGACCATGTGTTTGGTGTATTTAATACCATTCCACTAATTCCACTCCAGTCATTAAGGTGCCACCAACATCCTATGAGTGAGAGAGTCTGTGGAAGAATGTACTGATGTGAACCAGAGGTGGAGCAGTGGGCAGTGGTAGTGATCATATCTGACCAGTAGAGGGGGGTGAACGGTAGGGTATTGATCACAACAGGGATCTGTCTACAGTGCATTTAGTTCAAAATTGTACATCCTATAAAAAAAACATTGTCAGATCTCATCTGAGGTGTTGGCTATGAGGGGTGAGTACCCTGCCCCCTGAGACCAAGCCCCCTGGGACCCCGCCCCCTGAGACCAAGCCCCCTGAAGCCCAGCCCCCTGAGACCACGCCCCCTGAGACCAAGCCCCCTGAAGCCCAGCCCCCTGAGACCCCGCCCCCTGAGACCAAGCCCCCTGAAGCCCCGCCCCCTGGGACCCTGCCCCCTGAGACCACACCCCCTGAGACTCCATAACTCTGTCTCATAAGACTGATGGAGGTCAGATAGGCGTTCTGTGTGCGAGCGATGGTAGTGATGATGGTGAAGTGGCGCTAGCCTCAAGGCGACTCAGTAACAATGTTTCCCAGTTTGAATCCCAGAGATGAACCAGCAGCCAGAGGGTTACTGGCTTCAATATGCCATGTGCTACCTATTGCCATTGTGCCCTTGAGCAAGGCTCTTAACCCTCATCACTGGTCCCCTGAGGTCCATAACTCAGTCAGAGGAGGCTGACGGGCTGGAGGTCAGATGGGTGTTTCTAGGTGTGAATAATGAGTTTATGAGTCTGGTTCAGAGAAGAGCAGTGTCTGTGTGTAGTGTATGTGTATGTGTTGTGTCTGTCTGTCTGTCTGTCTGTCTGTCTGTCTGTCTGTCTGTCTGTCTGTCTGTCTGTCTGTCTGTCTGTCTGTCTGTCTGTCTGTCTGTCTGTCTGTGTCTGTGTCTGTGTTGTGTCTGTCTGTCTGTCTGTCTGTCTGTCTGTGTGTGTCTGTGTATGTGTATGTGTTGTGTCTGTCTGTCTGTCTGTGTCTGTGTCTGTGTCTGTGTCTGTGTCTGTGAATGTGTATGTGTTGTGTCTGTCTGTCTGTGTGTGTCTGTGTCTGTGTCTGTGTCTGTGAATGTGTATGTGTATGTGTTGTGTCTGTCTGTCTGTGTGCGTCTGTGTCTGTGTCTGTGTATGTGTATGTGTCTGTGTCTGTGTATGTGTATGTGTATGTGTCTGTCTGTCTGTCTGTGTGTGTCTGTGTATGTGTTGTGTCTGTCTGTCTGTGTGTGTCTGTGTATGTGTTGTGTCTGTCTGTCTGTGTCTGTCTTGTGTCTGTCTTGTGTCTGTCTTGTGTCTGTCTTGTGTCTGTCTTGTGTCTGTCTTGTGTCTGTCTTGTGTCTGTCTTGTGTCTGTGTTGTGTCTGTCTTGTGTCTGTCTTGTGTCTGTCTTGTGTCTGTCTTGTGTCTGTCTTGTGTCTGTGTTGTGTCTGTGTTGTGTCTGTCTTGTGTCTGTCTTGTGTCTGTCTTGTGTCTGTCTTGTGTCTGTCTTGTGTCTGTCTTGTGTCTGTCTTGTGTCTGTCTTGTGTCGGTCGTGTGTCTGTCGTGTGTCTGTATGTCGTGTGTCTGTCGTGTGTCTGTCTTGTGTCTGTCGTGTGTCTGTCTGTCTTGTGTCTGTCGTGTGTCTGTCTGTATTTTGTCTGTCGTGTGTCTGTCTGTATTTTGTCTGTCGTGTGTCTGTCTGTCGTGTGTCTGTCGTGTGTCTGTCTGTCTTGTGGCTGTCGTGTGTCTGTCGTGTGTCTGTCGTGTGTCTGTCTGTCGTGTGTCTGTCGTTTGTCTGTCGTGTGTCTGTGTTGTGTCTGTCTTGTGTCTGTCGTGTGTCTGTCTGTCTTGTGTCTGTCGTGTGTCTGTCTGTCTTGTGTCTGTCGTGTGTCTGTCTGTCTTGTGTCTGTCGTGTGTCTGTCGTGTGTCTGTCGTGTGTCTGTCGTGTGTCTGTCTTGTGTCTGTCTTGTGTCTGTCTTGTGTCTGTCTTGTGTCTGTCTTGTGTCTGTGTTGTGTCTGTGTTGTGTCTGTGTTGTGTCTGTGTTGTGTCTGTGTTGTATCTGTGTTGTGTCTATCTTGTGTCTGTCGTGTGTCTGTCGTGTGTCTGTCTGTCGTGTGTCTGTCGTGTGTCTGTATGTCGTGTGTCTGTCGTGTGTCTGTCTTGTGTCTGTCGTGTGTCTGTCTGTCTTGTGTCTGTCGTGTGTCTGTCTGTATTGTGTCTGTCGTGTGTCTGTCTGTCGTGTGTCTGTCGTGTGTCTGTCTGTCTTGTGTCTGTCTGTCTTGTGTCTGTGTTGTGTCTGTGTTGTGTCTGTGTTGTGTCTGTCGTGTGTCTGTCGTGTGTCTGTCTGTCGTGTGTCTGTCTGTCGTGTGTCTGTCTGTCTTGTGTATGTCTTGTGTCTGTGTTGTGTCTGTCTTGTGTCTGTCTTGTGTCTGTCTTGTGTCTGTCTTGTGTCTGTCTTGTGTCTGTCTTGTGTCTGTCTTGTGTCTGTCTTGTGTCTGTCGTGCGTCTGTCTTGTGTCTGTCTTGCGTCTGTCTTGTGTCTGTCTTGCGTCTGTCGTGTGTCTGTCGTGTGTCTGTCGTGTGTCTGTCTGTGTTGTGTCTGTCGTGTGTCTGTCATGTGTCTGTCTGTCTTGTGTCTGTCTGTCTGTCTTGTGTCTGTCTTGTGTCTGTCTGTGTGTGTGTGTGTGTGTGTGTGTGTGTGTGTGTGTGTGTGTGTGTGTGTGTGTGTGTGTGTGTGTGTGTGTGTGTGTGTGTGTGTGTGTGTGTGTGTGCGTGCGTGCGTGTGTGCGTGTGTGTGCATGCAGCTTGCCTGTGATAGAGAGGAAGCCTGTGCTGTTGGCCTTGCCCCGGTCGTTCTCAGCGAAGCAGGTGTAGCGCCCCTCGTCTGCCCTGGTCACATTCAGGATCTCCAGACTACCATCCTCCCAGATTAACATCCTGATGAAGGTAACACAATTTATAATCTCTAGATTAGCATCCTCCCAGATGAACATCCTGATGAAGGTAACACAACATATGATCTCCAGACTACCATCCTCCCAGATTAACATCCTGATGAAGGTAACAAAACATATGATCTCTAGACTACCATCCTCCCAGATTAACATCCTGATGAAGGTAACAAAACATATGATCTCTAGACTACCATCCTCCCAGATTAACATCCTGATGAAGGTAACACAACATATGATCTCTAGACTACCATCCTCCCAGATTAACATCCTGATGAAGGTAACAAAACATATGATCTCTAAACTACCATCCTCCCAGATTAACATCCTGATGAAGGTAACACAACATATGATCTCCAGACTACCATCCTCCCAGATTAACATCCTGATGAAGGTAACACAACATATGATCTCCAGACTACCATCCTCCCAGATTAACATCCTGATGAAGGTAACAAAACATATGATCTCCAGACTACCATCCTCCCAGATGAACATCCTGATGAAGGTAACACAACATATGATCTCCAGACTACCATCCTCCCAGATTAACATCATGATGAAGGTAACACAACATATGATCTCCAGACTACCATCCTCCCAGATTAACATCCTGATGAAGGTAACACAACATATGATCTCTAGACTACCATCCTCCCAGATTAACATCCTGATGAAGGTAACACAACATATGATCTCCAGACTACCATCCTCCCAGATTAACATCCTGATGAAGGTAACACAACATATTATCTCCAGACTACCATCCTCCCAGATTAACATCCTGATGAAGGTAACACAACATATGATCTCCAGACTACCATCCTCCCAGATTAACATCCTGATGAAGGTAACACAACATATGATCTCTAGACTACCATCCTCCCAGATTAACATCCTGATGAAGGTAACACAACATATGATCTCCAGACTACCATCCTCCCAGATTAACATCCTGATGAAGGTAACACAACATGTGATCTCTAGACTACCATCCTCCCAGATTAACATCCTGATGAAGATAACAAAACATATGATCTCTAGACTACCATCCTCCCAGATTAACATCCTGATGAAGATAACAAAACATATGATCTCTAGACTACCATCCTCCCAGATTAACATCCTGATGAAGATAACAAAACATATGATCTCTAGACTACCATCCTCCCAGATTAACATCCTGATGAAGGTAACACAACATATGATCTCTAGACTACCATTCTCCCAGATTAACATCCTGATGAAGGTAACACAACATATGATCTCCAGACTACCATCCTCCCAGATTAACATCCTGATGAAGGTAACACAACATGTGATCTCTAGACTACCATCCTCCCAGATTAACATCCTGATGAAGATAACAAAACATATGATCTCTAGACTACCATCCTCCCAGATTAACATCCTGATGAAGATAACAAAACATATGATCTCTAGACTACCATCCTCCCAGATTAACATCCTGATGAAGATAACAAAACATATGATCTCTAGACTACCATCCTCCCAGATTAACATCCTGATGAAGGTAACAAAACATATGATCTCCAGACTACCATCCTCCCAGATTAACATCCTGATGAAGGTAACACAACATATGATCTCTAGACTACCATCCTCCCAGATTAACATCCTGATGAAGGTAACACAACATATGATCTCTAGACTACCATCCTCCCAGATTAACATCCTGATGAAGGTAACAAAACATATGATCTCTAGACTACCATCCTCCCAGATTAACATCCTGATGAAGGTAACACAACATATGATCTCTAGACTACCATCCTCCCAGATTAACATCCTGATGAAGGTAACACAACATATGATCTCCAGACTACCATCCTCCCAGATTAACATCCTGATGAAGGTAACAAAACATATGATCTCTAGACTACCATCCTCCCAGATTAACATCCTGATGAAGGTAACACAACATGTGATCTCTAGACTACCATCCTCCCAGATTAACATCCTGATGAAGGTAACACAACATATGATCTCCAGACTACCATCCTCCCAGATTAACATCCTGATGTTAGAGTGTTGTGGGTAGTTGGAGAAGGGGAGATGGCTGAGAGTGTGGGGGTAGTTGGAGAGGGGAGATGGCTGAGAGTGATGTGGGTAGTTACAGAGGGAGAGATGGCTGAGAGTAATGTGGGTAGTTGGAGAAGGGGAGATGGCTGAGAGTGATGTGGGTAGTTGGAGAGGGAGAGATGGCTGAGAGTAATTTGGGGAAACGGAGAAGGGGAGATGACTGAGAGTCATTTGGGTAGTTGGAGAAGGGGAGATGGCTGAGAGTGATGTGGGTAGTTGGAGAAGGGGAGATGGCTGAGAGTGTGGGGGTAGTTGGAGAGGGGAGATGGCTGAGAGTGTTTTGGTTAGTTGGAGATGGGAGATGGCTGAGTGTGATGTGGGTAGTTACAGAGGGAGAGATGGCTGAGAGTAATGCGGGTAGTTGGAGAAGGGGAGATGGCTGAGAGTGATGTGGGTAGTTGGAGAGGGAGAGATGGCTGAGAGTAATTTGGGGAAACGGAGAAGGGGAGATGGCTGAGTGTGATGTGGGTAGTTGGAGAAGGGGAGATGGCTGAGAGTAATGTGGGTAGTTGGAGAAGGGGAGATGGTTGAGTGTGATGTGGGTAGTTGGAGAGGGAGAGATGGCTGAGAGTGATGTGGGGAAACGGAGAAGGGGAGATGGCTGAGTGTGATGTGGGTAGTTGGAGAAGGGGAGATGGTTGAGTGTGATGTGGGTAGTTGGAGAAGGGGAGATGGTTGAGTGTGATGTGGGTAGTTGGAGAAGGGGAGATGACTGAGAGTAATTTGGGTAGTTGGAGAAGGGGAGATGGCTGAGAGTGATGTGGGTAGTTGGAGAAAGGGAGATGGCTGAGAGTGATGTGGGTAGTTGGAGAAGAGGAGATGGCTGAGAGTGATGTGGGTAGTTGGAGAAGGGGAGATGACTGAGAGTCATTTGGGTAGTTGGAGAAGGGGAGATGGCTGAGAGTGATGTGGGTAGTTGGAGAAGGGGAGATGACTGAGAGTCATTTGGGTAGTTGGAGAAGAGGAGATGGCTGAGAGTGATGTGGGTAGTTGGAGAAGGGGAGATGACTGAGAGTCATTTGGGTAGTTGGAGAAGAGGAGATGGCTGAGAGTGATGTGGGTAGTTGGAGAAGGGGAGATGACTGAGAGTCATTTGGGTAGTTGGAGAAGAGGAGATGGCTGAGAGTGATGTGGGTAGTTGGAGAAGGGGAGATGACTGAGAGTCATTTGGGTAGTTGGAGAAGGGGAGATGGCTGAGAGTGATGTGGGTAGTTGGAGAAGGGGAGATGACTGAGAGTAATTTGGGGAAACGGAGAAGAGGAGATGGCTGAGAGTGATGTGGGTAGTTGGAGAAGAGGAGATGGCTGAGAGTGATGTGGGTAGTTGGAGAAGGGGAGATGACTGAGAGTCATTTGGGTAGTTGGAGAAGAGGAGATGGCTGAGAGTGATGTGGGTAGTTGGAGAAGAGGAGATGGCTGAGAGTGATGTGAGTAGTTGGAGAAGAGGAGATGGCTGAGAGTGATGTGGGTAGTTGGAGAAGGGGAGATGACTGAGAGTCATTTGGGTAGTTGGAGAAGAGGAGATGGCTGAGAGTGATGTGGGTAGTTGGAGAAGGGGAGATGACTGAGAGTCATTTGGGTAGTTGGAGAAGGGGAGATGGCTGAGAGTGATGTGGGTAGTTGGAGAAGGGGAGATGACTGAGAGTAATTTGGGGAAACGGAGAAGAGGAGATGGCTGAGAGTGATGTGGGTAGTTGGAGAAGAGGAGATGGCTGAGAGTGATGTGGGTAGTTGGAGAAGGGGAGATGACTGAGAGTCATTTGGGTAGTTGGAGAAGAGGAGATGGCTGAGAGTGCTGTGGGTAGTTTAAGAGGGGAGATGGCTGAGTGGTGGTTCTTAGTGAAGGCAGATTATCCTTGTTTAGTGGTTGAGGAGCAGAGGAGTGGAGGGGCTTACACAGCCAGACTCTCTCTGTCCTGTCTGATGAGCTTCAGACCAGGCTTAATGTCAGCTACTGACAGGGAGAAGTGTGAAGCAGAGCAGAGCTCACAGACACACACACACAAGTAATGGATTCTCAGAGACATTATACGCTACACTATAATGACCTAAATGTGTCTCATAAACGAATAGAAACCTTCCTACTAGAGTCTAAACAAGACAAAATGTCAACACATTATCTTAAAAACAAATACAAAACCTTTCCCCCAAAAAATATTTTGAGGAGTTATGAGCACAGAGAGGAGTTGTCAATATTTAGAGGAGTTATGAGCACAGAGAGGAGTTGTCAATATTTAGAGGAGTTATGAGCACAGAGTGGTTTTGTCAATATTTAGATGAGTTATGAGCACAGAGGGGAGTTGTCAATATTTAGAGGAGTTATGAGCACAGAGGGGAGTTGTCAATATTTAGAGGAGTTATGAGCACAGAGGGGAGTTGTCAATATTTAGATGAGTTATGAGCACAGAGAGGAGTTGTCAATATTTAGAGGAGTTATGAGCACAGAGGGGAGTTGTCAATATTTAGAGGAGTTATGAGCACAGAGGGGAGTTGTCAATATTTAGATGAGTTATGAGCACAGAGAGGAGTTGTCAATATTTAGAGGAGTTATGAGCACAGAGGGGAGTTGTCAATATTTAGAGGAGTTATGAGCACAGAGGGGAGTTGTCAATATTTAGAGGAGTTATGAGCACAGAGAGGAGTTGTCAATATTTAGAGGAGTTATGAGCACAGAGTGGAGTTGTCAATATTTAGAGGAGTTATGAGCACAGAGAGGAGTTGTCAATATTTAGAGGAGTTATGAGCACAGAGAGGAGTTGTCAATATTTAGAGGAGTTATGAGCACAGAGGGGAGTTGTCAATATTTAGAGGAGTTATGAGCACAGAGAGGAGTTGTCAATATTTAGAGGAGTTATGAGCACAGAGAGGAGTTGTCAATATTTAGAGGAGTTATGAGCACAGAGAGGAGTTGTCAATATTTAGAGGAGTTATGAGCACAGAGAGGAGTTGTCAATATTTAGAGGAGTTATGAGCACAGAGAGGAGTTGTCAATAGACTATTGTCCATGAATAGTGAACGGGCCTCAGTAAATAAACACAGGCCCATCCCAACCCGGTGCTGACCTGCTGGAGTTGAAGAGTAGTTCAGAACCCTTGCTCCAGGACAAGGAGGCTTTGGGAGCAGCTTTGGGTCTACACTCTAGGACCACACGGCCGTTCTTAGCCCCCAGGATCCTCCTCTTTACTGGGTTATGCTCAAACGTAGGGGCGCACGCTGGGGAGAGTCAGAAAGAGAATTGTAATATTGAAAAGGCATGCGCGACTGAGAAAAACACATTTAAGGCCATGTGGGAAACAATAACGCAGGCACAATTTAAAAATATATATTATATATATAAAATAATATAATTGATTCATCTGTTTATTCACGTCTTGAAAAATATATCAGACAGAAGCATGTTGGTACACTACATGACCAAATGTATGTGGACACCTGCTCGTCGAACATCTCATTCCAAAATCATGGGCATTAATATAAAGTTGATCCACCTTTTGCTGCTATAACAGCCTCCACTCTTCTGGGAAGGCTTTCCACCACATGCTGGAACATTACTGCGGGGACTTGCTTCCATTCAGCCACAAGAGCATTAGTGAGGTCGAGCACTGATGTTGGGCGATTAGGCCTGGCTCCCAAACGTTTTTGATGGGGTTGAGGTCAGGGCTTTGTGCAGGCCAGTCAAGTTCTTCCACACCGATCTCAACAAACCATTTCTGGATGGACCTTGCTTTGTGCATGGGCACATTGTCATGCTGAAACAGGAAAGGTCCTTCACCAAACTGTTGCCACAGAGTTGGAAGCACAGAATTGTCTACAATGTCAGTGTATGCTGTAATGTTAATATTTCCCTTCACTGGAACTAAGGGGCCAAGCCTGAACCATGATAAACAGCCCCAGACCATTATCCATCCTCCACCAAACTTTTCAGTTGGCACTATGCATTGGGGCAGGTTCTCCTGGCATCCACCAAACCCAGATTCATCACTCCAGAGAACTAGTTTCCACTGCTCCAGAGTCCAATGGCGGCGAGCTTTACACCCCTCCAGCCGACGCTTGGCATTGCGTATGGTGATCTTAGGCTTGTATGCGGCTGCTCGGCCATGGAAACCCATTTCATGAAGGTCCCAATGAACAGTTCTTGTGCTGATGTTGCTTCCAGCTTCCACTTCATAATAACAGCACTTACAGTTGACCAGCTCTAGCAGGGCAAAAACTTGACGAACTGACTTGTTGGAAAGGTGGCATCCTATGACGGTGCCACATTGAAAGTCACTGAGCTCTTTAGTAAGGCCATTCTATTGCCAATGTTTGTCTATGGAGATTGCATGGCTGTGTGCTCAATTTTATACATCTGTCAGCAACAGGTGTGGCAGAAATAGCCAAATCCACTAATTTGAAGGGGGGTCCACATACTTGTGTATACATAGTGTACGGTATGTGTGTGAGTGTGTGTTTACTTCGGTTCATGCTTCATTACCATAATTAGAAACAGTTTGGGATCAAGTCACCGCTGAACTGAGCTGTCAGTTCACTGGAATATGTTGTTTGTTTGATTGTTCTTCAACATGTATAACACAGAGTTAATTAGTCAGCTAGTGTAGGGACCTTTCATCTTTGGCCAATCACAATCCGTCTGAGACTTTAACACATGCAACGCTGCATTGGACGCAGCCATAATCAGACTATCTGACTCACCAATCACACGCAGCTCTGCGTCAGCATAGACGACTCCATGGCGATTCTCCGCTCTACACTGGTACATCCCAGAGTCCTCAAACGTCAGCCCTCTGAACTTCAGATCATGCTTATCGTACTGTGGAAACGGAATAAATAAATATGAAACAATTATAATACGCATTTCAAAATTACAATAACATATTTTTTTCATTGGTATTACTACATTTTATAATAGGGCATGTTGATGTCTCAATGACAATAAGGGTAATGTTGACAATGTTGAAATTGAAACATCAAAATGCTTTTGAAATGTAGGAATACTAAATGCATGCAAAATGTAATTAACTAGCATCCCTCAGCATTGGGTTTATCTGACTTGATGAAAACATCATTAATACATAATGAAGTATCAAGTTACATTGACATCAAAGTCTTCCCTCCCACTCTGTGCTGCCTGCCTGCCTGCCTGCATTCTCTCCTGAGTCTCTTTCAGGAGGAGGATTGGTGTGACAGTTACTATGGCAGTGAGTTATACAACCTCTGGGCTGGCACACTCAGAAAATACAAGAGGTACATTTCCTCTCCTCTCCTCTCCTCTCCTCTCCTCTCCTCTCCTCTCCTCTCCTCTTCTTCACCTCTTCTTCACCTCTTCTTCACCTCTCCTCTTCTTCACCTCTCCTCTTCTTCTCCTCTCCTCTTCTTCTCCTCTCCTCCTCTCCTCTCCTTTCCTCTCTGGCATTCTCTGAGAAACAACAAGAACTATCTTCTCCTGAGTCTTAACACTGTGCCCTGTGTTCAGACAATTCAGAGTCTGAGGAGTACCCCTGCCAGCAGCCTGTCACAACTGTGCCACCCTGATGCTGTCTGCTGACCTTGGTAGAGAGGGTAGTGCTTTTCTATCTAAGGGACCTGGCTTTTCACACTACTGAGCCGAACCGAGCCAAACCAAGCTGGCCTGGTTATGCATCTATCATAGTTGCTGGAACACTATTGCCTGCTAACCCAAACCACACTTCATATAGTATTTTGTCAACATATAGTATTTTGTCAACATATAGTATTTTGTCAACATACAGTATTTTGTCTTCATAGAGTATTTTGTCAACATATAGTATTTTGTCAACATACTGTATTTTGTCTTCATATAGTATTTTGTCAACATATAGTATTTTGTCAACATATAGTATTTTACTTTCATATAGTATTTTCCAGTACAAAAGCTATGGTGGGTGCTTAACCAGTTCAGCTCTGCTCGGCTCTGTTCAGCTCAGCCCAGCTCTGCTCGGCTCTGTTCGGCTCTGTTCAGCTCAGTTCAGCTCTGGTCGGCTCTGTTCAGCTCCGCCCAGCTCTGCTCGGCTCTGTTCAGCTCCGCCCAGCAGTGTTAAAAGGGTATGTGAAAGGACTTACCGAGTAGCCGTTCTTGAGCCAGTGGACGTGGGGCTTGGGCTTGCCGCTGGCCTCACAGGACATGGAGTAGTCACTGCTGATGTCCCGCTCTGTACTGCTGATGGACTCTGTCCACTCTGGGAAGGCTGGAATGGAGATGAGGAAAGGAGACTGTACAGTACGTGTACGACGCCTGAGTCCTAACTTGAAATCACGCGTACGAGGCCTGAGTCCTAACTTGAGATCACGTGTACGAGGCCTGAGTCCTAACTGGAGATCACGTGTACGAGGCCTGAGTCCTAACTTGAGATCACGTGTACGAGGCCTGAGTCCTAACTTAAGATCACGTGTACGAGGCCTGAGTCCTAACTTAAGATCACGTGTACGAGGCCTGAGTCCTAACTTGAGATCACGTGTATGAGGCCTGAGTCCTAACTTGTGATCACGTGTACGAGGCCTGAGTCCTAACTTGAGATCAGCGCACAAAATCAATGCATGATTCATGTGAAAATCTGAGTTAAGAGTGAATGACTCAAATTAGGACCAAGCCCTGAGAGAAGAGGTGCTGAATAATAACAATTTGCAACTACAAAGCTGGAGAGTATATACTGTATTATAAACTGGGTGGTTCGTTTCATTGTGCTTAAGAACAGCCTTTAGCCGTGGTATATTGGCCATATACCATACCTCCTCGGGCCTTATTGCTTAATTATAAATTCGAGCCCTGAATGCTGATTGACTGAAAGCCATTGTATATCAAACTGTATACCACAGGTATAACAAAACATGTATTTGTACTGCTCTAATTACATTGGTAACCCGTTTATAATAGCAATAAGGCACCTCAGGGGGTTGCCAATATACCACGGCTAAGGGCTGTATACAGGCGTTGTGTTGTGCATAAGAACAGCCCTTAGCCGTGGTATTTTGTCCATATACCACAACCCCTCTGGCCTTATTGCTTAATTAGTAGACTAGAGACAGGGCCCTACCTTCTACAGAGACCCGAGCCCGGTGCCAGTCCTTCCCTTTGGAGTTGAGGGCCTCACACTCGTACGTCCCCTCGTCCTCATACTGCACGTGGTACAGTTGGAGGTGGGCTCCTGCCAAGCTGACTTCATGATTGGCCGGCAGCTCTCCATCCATCTTCCTCCAGTGGATCTGAGGGATGGGGCTGTGGAGAGGGGAGGAGTTAAGACATACAGTATACTGTGCCTTCCAAAATTATTCATCCCCCTTGGCGTTTTTCCTATTTTGTTGCATTACAACCTGTAATTTAAATGTATTTTTTATTTGGATTTCATGTAATGGACATACACAGAATAATCAAAATTGGTGAAGTGAAATGTAAAAAATAACTTGTTTCAATTATTATTCTTTTTTAAAGTAAAACGGAAAAGTGGTGCGTGCATACAGTTGAAGTCGGAAGTTTACATACACTTAGGTTGGAGTCATTAAAACTCGTTTTTTCAACCACTCAACAAATTTCTTTTTAACAAACTTTAGTTTTGGCATGTCGGTTAGGACATCTACTTTGTGCATGACGCAGGTAATTTTTCCAACAATTGTTTACAGATAGATTATTTCACTTATAATTCACTGTATCACAATTCCAGTGGGTCAGAAGTTTACATACACTAAGTTGACTGTGCCTGTAAACAGCTTGGAGAATTCCAGAAAATGATATCATGGCTTTAGAAGCTTCTGATAGGCTAATTGACATAATTTGAGTCAATTGGAGGTGTACCTGTGGATGTATTTCAAGGCCTACCTTCAAACTCAGTGCCTCTTTGCTTGACATCATGGGACAATCAAAAGAAATCAGCCCTCATCATTTTTTTTGTAGATCTCCACAAGTCTGGTTCATCCTTGGGAGCAATTTCCAAACGCCAGAAGGTACCACATTCATCTGTACAAACAATAGTACGCAAGTATAAACACCATGGGACCACGCAGCCATCATACCGCTCAGGAAGGAGACGTGTTCTGTCTCCTAGAGATGAAAGTACTTTGGTGAGAAAAGTGCAAATCAATCCCAGAACAACAGCAAAGGACCTTGTGAAGATGCGGGAGGAAACAGGTACAAAAGTATCTATATCCACAGTAAAACAATTCCAATATCGACATAACCTGAAAGGCCGCTCAGCAAGGAAGAAGACATTGCCTCAAAACCGCCATAAAAAAGCCAGACTACAGTTTGCAACTGCACATCGGGACAAAGATAGTACTATTTGGAGAAAAGTCCTCTGGTCTGATGAAACTAAAATAGAACTGTTTGGCCATAATGACCATTGATATGTTTGGAGGAAAAAGGGGGAGGCTTGCAAGCTGAAGAACACCATCCCAACCGTGAAGCACGGGGGTGGCAGCATCCTGTTGTGGGGGTGCTTTGCTGCAGGATGAACTGGTACACTTCACAAAACAGATGGAAAATCATGTGGATATATTGAAGCAACATCTCAAGACATCAGTCAGGAAGTTAAAGCTTGGTCACAAATGGGTCTTCTAAATGGACAATGACCCCAAGCATACTTCCAAAGTTGTGGCAAAATGGCTTAAGGACAACAAAGGCAAGGTATTGGAGTGGCCATCACAAAGCCCTGACCTCAATCCTATAGGAAATTTGTGGAACAAACTGAAAAAGCGTGCGCAAGCAAGGAGGCCTACAAACCTGACTCAGTTACACCAGCTCTGTCAGGAGGAATGGGCCAAAATTCACCCAACTTATTGTGGGAAGCTTGTGGAAGGCTACCCGAAACGTTTGACCCAAGTTAAACTGTTTAAAGGCAATGCTACCAAATACTAATTGAATGTATGTAAACTTCTGACCCACTGGGAATGTGATGAAAGAAATAAAAGCTGAAATAAATCATTCTCTCTACTATTATTCTGACATTTCACATTCTTAAAATAAAGTGGTGATCCTAACTGACCTAAGACAGGGGATTTTTTACTAGGATTAAATATCAGGAATTGTGGAAACTGAGTTTAAATGTATTTGGCTAAGGTGTATGTAAACTTCCAACTTCAACTGTATGTATTCACCCTCTTTGCTATGAAGCCCCTAAATAATATCTGGTGCTACCAATTACCTTCAGAAGTCACATAATGAGTTAAATAAAGTCCACCTGTGTGCAATCTAAGTGTCACATGATCTAAGTGTCACATGGACCAGGCAAGGAGGGCATTAATCAGAGGCAACAAAGAGACCAAAGGTAACCCTGAAGAAGCTGCAAAGCTCCACAGCGGAGATTGGAGCATCTGTCCATAGGACCACTTTAAGCCGTACACTTCCACAGAGCTAGGCTTTACGGAAGAGTGGCCAGAAAAAAAGCCATTGCTTAAAGAAAAAAATAAGCAAACACGTTTGGTGTTCGCCAAAAGGCATGTGGGAGACTCTCCAAACATATGGAGGAAAGGTACTCTGGTCAGATGAGACTAAAATGTAGCTTTTTGGCGTAAACCCAACATCTCTCATCACCCCGAGAATACCATCCCCACAGTGAAGCATGGTGGTGGCAGCATCATGCTGTGGGGATGCATTTAATCTGCAGGGACTGGGAAACTGGTTAGAACTGAAGGAATGATGGATGGAGCTAAATACAGGGAAATTCTTGAGGGAAACCTGTTTCAGTCGTCTAGAGATTTGAGACTGGGACGGAGGTCCACCTTCCAGCAGGACAATGACCCTAAGCATACTGCTGAAGCAACACTCGAATGGTTTAAGTTGAACATTTAAATGTCTTGAAATGGCCTATTCAAAGCCCAGATCTCAATTCAATTGAGAATCTGTGGTATGACTTAAAGATTGCTCTACACCAGCAGAACCCATCCAACTTGAAGGAGCTGGAGCAGTGGCTAGATGTGCCAAGCTTATAGAGACATACCCAGAGACTTGCAGCTGTAATTGCTGCAAAAGGTGGCTCTACAAAGTATTGACTTTGGGGGGGGGGGTGAATAGTTATGCACGCTAAAGTTGTCAGTTTTTTTGTCCTTTTTATTGTTTGTTTCACAAGAAAAAAATATTTAGCATCTTCAAAGTGGTAGGGATGTTATGTTAATCAAAATGATACAAACTCCCCCAAAAAAGTATAGGTTGTAAGGCAACAAAATTGGAAAAATGCCAAGGGGGTGAATACTTTCGTAAGCCACTGTAAACACATAGCTTTGTCATGTGAATATTTATACACAGTGCATTACAATAAAACACGTCATACTCTAGGTCTGAGCAAGGATCAAATCAAAATCAAATCAAATGTTATTTGTCACATGCACCGAATATGCTTATTACAAGCCCTTAACCAACGATGCAGTTTAACAAATAGAGTTAAGGAAATATTAACTAAATAAACTAAAGTACATGGAGGTAGTGGTAAAGTCACTATGCATAGATAATAAACAGCAAGTAGCAGCAAAATCATTGGGAGGGGGGGGGGGGGGGGGTCGATGTAAATAGTCCGGGTGGCCATTTTATGAATTGTTCAGCAGTCTTATGGCTTGGGGGTAGAAGCTGTTAAGGAGCCTTTTGAACCTAGACTTGGTGCTCCGGTACCGCTTGCTGTGCGGTAGCAGAGGGAACAGTCTATGACTTGGGGGACTGGAGTTTTTGACAATTTTTTGGGCTTTCCTCTGACACCACTTCGTATATAGAGTATCAGTCAAAAGTTTGGACCCACCTACTCATTCCAGGGTTTTTCTTTATTTTTTACTATTTTCTACATGGAATCACGTAGTAACCAAAAAAAGTGTTAAACAAAGTAGCCACACTTTGCCTTGATGACAGCTTTGCACACTCTTCCTATTCTCTCAACCAGCTTCATGAGGTAGTCACCTGGAATGCATTTCAGTTAACAGTTGTGTGTTAATTTGTTGAATTTCTTTCCTTCTTAATGCGTTTGAACTAATCAGTTGTGTTGTGACAAGGTAGGGGTGGTATACAGAAGATAGCTCTATTTGGTAAAAGACCAAGTCCATATTATGACAAGAACAGCTCAAATAAGCAAAGAGAAGTGCAGTTGCAAAACCATCAAGCGCTATGACAAAACTGGCTCTCATGAGGACCAGCACAGGAAAGGAAGACCCAGAGTTCCCTCTGCTGCAGAGGATAAGGTTATTAGAGTTACCAGCCTAAGAAATTGCAGCCCAAATAAATGCTTCACATAGTTCAAGTAACAGACACATCTCAACATCAACTGTTCAGAGGAGACTGTGTGAATCAGGCCTTCATGGTTGAATTGCTGCAAAGAAACCACAACTAATGGACACCAATAAGAAGAAGAGACTTGCTTATGGCAAGAAAACACAATCAATGGACATTAGACCGGTGGAAATCTGTCCTTTGGTCTGATGAGTCAAAATCAGAGATTTTTGGTTCCAACCGCCGTGTCTTTGTGAGACGCAGAGTAGGTGAATGGATGATCTCACCATGTGTGGTTCCCACCGTGAAGCATGGAGGAGGAGGTGTGATGGTGTGGGGGTGCTTTGCTGGTGACACTGTCTGTGATATATTTAGTATTCAAGGCACATTTAACCAGCATGGCTACCACTGCATTCTGCAGCGATACACAATCCCATCTGCTTTGCGCTTAGTGGGACTATCATTTGTTCTTCAACAGGACAATGACCCAACACACCTCCAGGCTGTGTAAGGGCTATTTGACCAAGAAGGAGAGTGATGGAGTGCTGCATCAGATGACCTGGCCTCCCCAATCACCAGACGTCAACCCGATTGAGATGGTTTGGAATGAGTTGTACCGCAGAGTGAAGGAAAAGCAGCCAACAAATGCTCAGCATATGTGAGAACTCCTTCAAAACTCTTTCAAGACTGGGGCTCCTGAGTAGTGCAGCTGCATCTCAGTACTAGAGGCATCACTACAGACACCATGGTGCGAATCCAGGCAGTATCACAACTGGCCGTGATTGGGAGTCCCATAGGGCGGTGCACAATGGGCCCCTGTGTTGAGGATCAGTGTGGCAGATGTGTTGTTACCTAGCCTTACTACACGGAGGTGGCCCGTTAGGAAGTCCAGGATCCAGTCGCAGAGAGATGTTTAGTCCCAGGGTCCTTAGCTTAGTGATGAGCTTTGTGGGCACTATGGTGTTGAATGCTGAGCTGTAGTCAATGAATAACATTCTCACATAGGTGTTTCTTTTGTCCAGGTGGGAAAGGCAGTGTGAAGTGCGATTGAGATTGCGTCATCTGTGGATTTGTTGGGGCGGTATGCGAATTGGAGTGGGTCTAGGGTTTCTGGGATGATGGTGTTGATGTGAGCCATGACCAGCCTTTCAAAGCACTTCATGACTACCGATATGAGTGCTATGGGTCGGTAGTCATTTAGCCAGGTTACCTTCACTTTCTTGGGCACAGGGACTATGGTGGTCTGCTTGAAACATGTGGGTATTACAGACTCGGTCAAGGAAAGGTTGAAAATGTCAGTGAAGACACTTGCCAGTTGGCCCGCGCATGCTCTGAGTACACGTCATGGTAATCCATCTGGCCCCGCGGCCAAGTGAATGTTGACCTGTTAAAAGGTCTTGCTCACATTGGCTACGGAGAGCGTGATCACACAGTCATCCGGACAGCTGGTGCTCTCATGCATGCTTCAGTGCTTGCCTCGAAGAGAGCATAAAAGGCATTTAGCTCGTCTGGTAGACTTCGTCTGGTAGACTCATGTCACTGTTCAGCTCGCGGCTGGGTTTCCCTTTGTAGTCCGTAATAGTTTGCATACATAATATCATTGATTCTCTGTCTACTTCAAAATGTACTTGTAACAATGCACTGGTTATATCGAGACTTACTTTCCCAGGGCGAAGCATTCCAGTGTGATGTTCTGGCCCACCAGTGCAAAGGTGTCTGGGAACTTGACTTTGATATCAGCAGGGTACTTCCTTATTGGGCCTGGTTGGTGGAGAAACAGGAAATAGAAACAAGTGGATGTGAGTCACCTGTTTATTCATAACACAACTTAGACCAGCAGCAATACGTTAGTTCACTCTGTGTGGTGACAAGGAGATGCATTTGGTTGGAGGCACTTCATTGTAAATGGTTGTCTCCGGTAGGATAGGTTAGCTGCGTTGCATCACACACACACACGCACACACACACACACACACACACACACACACACACACACACACACACACACACACACACACACACACACACACACAGACACGCGCGCACACACAATGCTTCCAGCTCAGTTTGCCCTTCATGATGAGTTGTAACAGTGCAGTGCTAGATATGGGCCACGACACAGCCAGAGGCCCCTGTTATAGTGTGGTGATGTAGTCATGGTAAAACATATGCATGACAGAGCATAGAGCTCCTGAAGTGTTGTTAAGTACACTACTGTTCTCCCCTACAACCTTCTCAACTACAACACAACATGCTAGACTGATCCCTATACTGTTTGTGCTTTGTCCAACTCCTTGGGTAATTCCCATACCTAACATCACATGACCTCCAGGTGAAGTCCAGGTGAACTCTAGGTGCACTCTAGGTGAGCTCTAGGTGAACTCCAGGTGAGCTCTAGGTGAGATCTAGGTGAGCTCTAGGTGAACTCCAGGTGAGCTCTAGGTGAGATCTAGGTGAGCTCCAGGTGAGCTCTAGGTGAGCTCTAGGTGAGCTCTAGGTGAACTCCAGGTGAGCTCTAGGTGAGATCTAGGTGAGCTCCAGGTGAGCTCTAGGTGAGCTCTAGGTGAACTCCAGGTGAACTTCAGGTTCAATCTAGAACGTTCAATCTAGTACATTGCATAGATCGCATCCTTCTTGTAAGTGGGGAGGCACAGATTCCATTTGGCTTAACATTATTTTGGGGTGGAAAAATGTTGTCCTCCCTAAAATGGTACTGTTCTTTTGACAGTAACTCCAACAGAATAATTTAAACTAATATCTGGAATTCTAACTTGAGAAAACCACCTAATAAATGTGACTATTCACTAAAGTGTTCCAAGATACATAGGTGCATTTTGAGTTAGTGTTAGCCATCTAGGTGAGCTCTAGGATTCTCTTAATCTTTTTCTCTTGTCAAGCTTTTTCCATCTTCAGACAAACATACAACAAAAGGCTCTCTCTCCACACTTCAGCTGTGGTCTCTGACTCCAGAGATGGAGTCCGCCCGACTAACCCTATTTCTCTTATCCCTGAGATTCATCCTCTCTTAGGTTCATGTGTGGTTCTCTGGTCTTAAGATGGACCAACTCTTTGGACAAACTCTGTCCTAAGCCAAACGAAGCAAACTACAGACAGTAGGTAATGTGAGGACTAAAACTTAGATAGTGATCAAGGTGATCTTATAAGTTGTAGGGTATATGCATGATGCTGAATAATGGGAGGACTATCTTTACTGATTCCTATTTTTTAATAGGTAACAAAACCAGCAACTAACGTTCAGCCAGGGAGACAAATGGTATGTGCAGACTGGTGGATATTGTGGTAGCCATTACATAACAGGTTTCTATCTCAACGTAGAGGAAAACAGAAACTAACGTTCTGCCAGGGGGACGAGGGGGATGAACTTGCTGAAGACGCTCTTGGAGATGGAGGCACTGGAGACAAAGCAGGAGTAGTTTCCGCTGTCAGACGAGTCCACCTGGTGACAGACATCAACAATTCATGAAAACATAACTAATGTGCTATATAGGACAGTGGTTCCCAAACGTTGTTATAGTCCCGTACCCCTTCAAACATTCAACCTCCAGCTGCATACCCCCTCTAGCACCAGGGTCAGCACACTCTCAAATTTAGATTTTTAAGCCTGTCACACACACATCCTATACAATACATTTATTAATTTTAGTTTTTGTCACAACCCGGCTCGTGGGAAGTGACAAAGAGCTCTAATAGGACCGGGACAGAAATAATAATATAATAATAAATCAATAATGTTGATCTTTATTCAGCCATCTTACATATAAAACCTTATTTGTTCATAAAACATGTGAATAACTCACCACAGGTTAATGAGAAGGGTGTGCTTGAAAGGATGCACATAACTCTGCAATGTTGGGTTGTACTGGAGAGAGGCTCAGTCTTACATCATTTTCCAAATAGTCTGTGCCTGTATTTAGTTTTCATGCTAGTGAGGACCAGGAATCCACTCTCACATAGGTACGTGGTTGCAAAGGGCATCAGTGTCCTAACAGCGCGATTTGTCAAGGCAAGAAACTCTGAGCGCAGCCCTATCCAGAAATCTGTCAGTGTCTTCTGATTAAATTACATTTTCACAGAACTGCTTGTTGCTATTTCGATGAGGCACTCTTGTTCAGATATCGGTAAGTGGACTGGAGGCAGGGCATGAAAGGGATAACCAATCCAGTTGTTTGTATCGTCCGTTTCGGGAAAATAACTGAGTAATTGCGCACCCAGCTCACTCAGGTGCTTCGCTATATCACATTTGACATTGTCCGTAAGCTTGAGTTAATTTGCACACAAAAAAATCATACAATTATGGAAAGACCTGTGTGTCATCCTTGTTAATGCAGACAGAAAAGAGCTCCAACTTCTTAATCATAGCCTCAATTTTGTCCTGCACATTGAATATAGTTGCGGAGAGTCCCTGTAATCCTACATTCATTTCATTCAGGCGAGAAAAAACATCACCCAGATAGGCCAGTCGTGTGAGAAACTCTTCATCATGCAAGCGGTAAGACTAGTGAAAATGATGGTCAGTAAAGAAAACTTTAAGCTCATCTCTCCATACATTTTTTTTGTCAATACTTTGCCCCTTGATAACCAGCGCACTTCTGTGTGTTGTAAAAGCGTTACATGGTCACTGCCCACATCATTGCATAATGCAGAAAATGCACGAGAGTTCAGGGGCCTTGCTTTAACAAAGTTAACCATTTTCACAGTTGTGTCCAAAACGTTTTTCTGGCTGTCAGGCATTCTCTTGGCAGCAAGAGCCTCTCGGTAGATGCTGCAGTGTACCCAAGTGGCGTCGGGAGCAACTGCTTTCACACGCGTTACCACTCCACTATGTCTCCCTGTCATGGCTTTTGCACCACCAGTACAGATACCAACACATCTTGACCACCAAAGTCCATTTGATGTCACAAAGCTGTCCAGTACTTTACAAATATCCTCTCCTGTTGTCCTGGTTTCCAGTGGTTTGCAGAAGAGGATGTCTTCCTTAATTGACCCCCTATAAACGTAACGGACATATACCAGGAGCTGGCAAGGCCCGCCACGTCTGTTGACTCATCCAGTTGTAACGCATAGAATTCACTGGCTTGTATGCGAAGCAGTAATTGTCTCAAAACGTCTCCTGCCATGTCACTGATGCGTCGTGAAACAGTGTTGTTTGATGAAGAAATTGTCTGTATAGTTTTTTTGGCCATATCCGCGGCAGCAAGAAGAATTAAATCTTCCACAATAGTATGGGGCTTGCCTGTCCCAGCCACTCGGCAGCTCACCATATAAGATGCTTCTAGCCCCTTCTTATTAATGGTATCTGTTGCTTTTATACATGTCTTACTACTCAAAAGTCGTCTTTATTCTCGCTCAAAAAACTCCTGTGGTTTATTTTTCAAATTGTCATGTTTCGTTTCTAAATGTCTGCGCAATAGTGAAGGTTTCCCGCGAGAGAGTAACGGTTAATGTGATTGGATGTTACTTATTTGACTAGGCTACCTGTATTTGACATTGTGTTGTTATTTCACTGAACACTAGATGGTTACATTGTATTTTTGGCAGGGAAACGAAGCTACTCAGGTGAGAAAAAAACCTCACCTAAATGTATGGAAAATATAAATGTACTGTTTGAAAATGCTCCACGACATTGCAGATAGGGGATGGGATTTGGGACACAGCCAAAGACAAGACAAGTTAGAAGTTTACCTTAGAGATGAAGAGGTTCCCCGTCGTCTGAGAGATGAAGCGACGTTTATCCAGAGGGATGAAGACGGGGAACTCATTCAGAATCCAGCGGAATGACAGCTCGTCTACAGAGACAACATATACAACCCTCAACCTATCAGTCATGGAGGAAGAGGGGAGTGAGTCAATATGAGGTGGAGTAAGGAGGAAGGCTGAGGAGCTGGCTCTTACACCGGTTTCACACCTTCCTCCTGACCAAGTATATTAGCCTATAGTACACATCTTTAAATTCTAACCATAGCATATATATTTTCCTTTCCAGCAACTACGGTGGTTACATAACCAGGCCATCAGTACAGCTTTGTTTGGCTGGGGTTGACTCAGAACAGAAGTATGTAAAGATTATTAGACATCTATATCTCTCATCTCATTCACGCTCCCTCCTCTCTGTCTTGATGCTCTCTCTCATCTCATTCACGCTCCCTCCTCTCTGTCTTGATGCTCTCTCTCATCTCATTCACGCTCCCTCCTCTCTGTCTTGATGCTCTCTCTCATCTCATTCACGCTCCCTCCTCTCTGTCTTGATGCTCTCTCTCATCTCATTCACGCTCCCTCCTCTCTGTCTTGATGCTCTCTCTCATCTCATTCACGCTCCCTCCTCTCTGTCTTGATGCTCTCTCTCATCTCATTCACGCTCCCTCCTCTCTGTCTTGATGCTCTCTCTCATCTCATTCACGCTCCCTCCTCTCTGTCTTGATGCTCTCTCTCATCTCATTCACGCTCCCTCCTCTCTGTCTTGATGCTCTCTCTCATCTCATTCACGCTCCCTCCTCTCTGTCTTGATGCTCTCTCTCATCTCATTCACGCTCCCTCCTCTCTGTCTTGATGCTCTCTCTCATCTCATTCACGCTCCCTCCTCTCTGTCTTGATGCTCTCTCTCATCTCATTCACGCTCCCTCCTCTCTGTCTTGATGCTCTCTCTCATCTCATTCACGCTCCCTCCTCTCTGTCTTGATGCTCTCTCTCATCTCATTCACGCTCCCTCCTCTCTGTCTTGATGCTCTCTCTCATCTCATTCACGCTCCCTCCTCTCTGTCTTGATGCTCTCTCTCATCTCATTCACGCTCCCTCCTCTCTGTCTTGATGCTCTCTCTCATCTCATTCACGCTCCCTCCTCTCTGTCTTGATGCTCTCTCTCATCTCATTCACGCTCCCTCCTCTCTGTCTTGATGCTCTCTCTCATCTCATTCACGCTCCCTCCTCTCTGTCTTGATGCTCTCTCTCATCTCATTCACGCTCCCTCCTCTCTGTCTTGATGCTCTCTCTCATCTCATTCACGCTCCCTCCTCTCTGTCTTGATGCTCTCTCTCTCTCTCTCTCTCTGTCTTGATGCTCTCTCTCTCTCTCTCTCTGTCTTGATTCTCTCTCTCTCTCTCTCTCTCTCTCTCTCTCTCTCTCTCTCTCTCTCTCTCTCTCTCTCTCTCTCTCTCTCTCTCCCTCTCCCTCTCCCTCTCCCTCTCCCTCTCCCAACCATTTGATGCTCTAATATCTAACTGACGTCATGATGCTGTGTAAGGGGCTGAAAAGGACAAATCTCACTCAGGAACTGTAATTCTGTACCCACGGAGGCAGCTGAAAGACGTTACCATGGTTTCACAGATTGGTTTGGCTGGATGAATTTGCATAACATGAATATGAATTTCGGCTGTAGAGTATTCTGGTAGAGCTCACGTTTGATCCCAATTAGGTTTGTTTAACAATGATCAAAGAGGAAGAATTAGACAGTTCCAAAGGAGACCACATATGGCTAAGACCCGTTCAGGTTTTCCTCTCTGAGTCGTATCAGTGTAAAGTACCATTTACGAAAAATACAGAGCGACACGATAAAAAAGACATAAAACAGCACTATAAACAGCTGATTTTGTCTCATACAGCCCTACACTGAGACTAGAGGTGCCAAACTCAGCTCTGGGCAACAGTGTGAGAAAATAGCATGCAATATGATGTGTCAGAGGCAGCCACAGAGCCTATATCATTGAGGAGAAGTACAGCCATGTACCAGCAGGGGGCATACTTTCACTGATTTTCACTGCTATGACTATCACTTTTAACATACTGTTAGGTTTGGATATGATACTACCATAGAGACACATGTAATAGATAAATTGCTACAGACCATAGCATTCCTACAGACACAATACTCACTGATTATTTTTAAAACAGACCGTGGAACAGATAAGCCCAGAAAATGACATCAGACCCCAGACATGTACACCACTCAGTATTAACTCCTCACCTTCAGACACTATAGGGTCCCTCTTCCCCTCAGACAGACACTATAGGGTCCCTCTTCCCCTCAGACAGACACTATAGGGTCCCTCCTCCCCTCATACACTATAGAGTCCCTCCTCCCCTCAGACAGACACTATAGAGTCCCTCCTCCCCTCAGACAGACACTATAGAGTCCCTCCTCCCCTCAGACAGACACTAAAGGGTCCCTCCTCCCCTCAGACAGACACTATAGGGTCGCTCCTCCCCTCAGACAGATGCTATAGGGTCCTTCCTCCCCTCAGACAGACACTATAGGGTCCCTCCTCCCTTCAGACAGACACTATAGAGTCCCTCCTCCCCTCATACACTATAGGGTCCCTCCTCCCCTCAGACAGACACTATAGAGTCCCTCCTCCCCTCAGACAGACACTATAGAGTCCATCCTCCCCTCAGACAGACACTATAGGGTCCCTCCCTCCTCCCCTCATACACTATAGTCCCTCCTCCCCTCATACACTATAGGGTCCCTCCTCTCCTCAGACAGACAATATAGGGTCCCTCCTCTACTCAGACAGACACCATAGAGTCCCTCCTCCCCTCATACACTATAGGGTCCCTCCTCCCTTCAGACAGACACTATAGAGTCCCTCCTCCCCTAATACACTATAGGGTCCCTCCTCCCCTCAGACAGACACTATAGAGTCCCTCCCTCCTCCCCTCATACACTATAGAGTCCCTCCTCCCCTCAGACAGACACTATAGGGTCCCTCCTCCCCTCAGACAGACACTATAGAGTCCCTCCCTCCTCCCCTCATACACTATAGGGTCCCTCCTCTCCTCAGACAGACACTATAGGGTCCCTCCTCTCCTCAGACAGACACTATAGAGTCCCTCCTCCCCTCATACACTATAGGGTCCCTCCTCTCCTCAGACAGACACTATAGGGTCCCTCCTCTCCTCAGACAGACACTATAGAGTCCCTCCTCCCCTCATACACTATAGGGTCCCTCCTCTCCTCAGACAGACACTATAGAGTCCCTCCTCCCCTCATACACTATAGGGTCCCTCCTCTCCTCAGACAGACACTATAGAGTCCCTCCTCCCCTCATACACTATAGAGTCCCTCCTCTCCTCAGACAGACACTATAGAGTCCCTCCTCCCCTCATACACTATAGGGTCCCTCCTCTCCTCAGACAGACACTGTAGAGTACCTCCTCCCCTCATACACTATAGGGTCCCTCCTCCCTTCAGACAGACACTATAGGGTCCCTCCTCCCCTCAGACAGACACTATAGGGTCCCTCCTCTCCTCAGACAGACACTATAGGGTCCCTCCTCTCCTCAGACAGACACTATAGGGTCCCTCCTCTCCTCAGACAGACACTATAGAGTCCCTCCTCCCCTCATACACTATAGGGTCCCTCCTCCCTTCAGACAGACACTATAGGGTCCCTCCTCTCCTCAGACAGACACTATAGGGTCCCTCCTCTCCTCAGACAGTCACTATAGAGTCCCTCCTCCCCTCATACACTATAGGGTCCCTCCTCCCTTCAGACAGACACTATAGAGTCCCTCCTCCCCTCATACACTATAGAGTCCCTCCTCCCCTCAGACAGACACTATAGGGTCCCTCCTCCCCTCAGACAGACACTATAGGGTCCCTACTCTCCTCAGACAGACACTATAGGGTCCCTCCTCTCCTCAGACACTATAGGGTCCCTCCTCCCCTCAGACAGACACTATAGGGTCCCTCCTCTCCTCAGACGCTATAGGGTCCCTCCTCTCCTCAGACGCTATAGAGACCCTCCTCCCCTAAGACAGACACTATAGGGTCCCTCCTCCCCTCAGACAGACAATATAGGGTCCCTCCTCCCCTCAGACGCTATAGAGTCCCTCCTCCCCTCAGACAGACACTATAGGGTCCCTCCTCTCCTCAGACACTATAGGGTCCCTCCTCTCCTCAGACGCTATAGAGTCCCTCCTCTCCTCAGGCGCTATAGAGTCCCTCCTCCCCTCAGACACTATAGAGTCCCTCCTCTCCTCAGACACTATAGGGTCCCTCCTCTCCTCAGACGCTATAGATTCCCTCCTCTCCTCAGACGCAATAGGGTCCCTCCTCTCCTCAGACAGACACTATAGAGTCCCTCCTCTCCTCAGACACTATAGGGTCCCTCCTCTCCTCAGACATTATAGGGTCCCTCCTCCCCTCAGACAGACTCTATAGGGTCCCTCCTCCCCTCAGACAGACTCTATAGAGTCCCTCCTCCCCTCAGACAGACTCTAAAGAGTCCCTCCTCTACTCAGACGCTATAGAGTCCCTCCTCCCCTTAGACAGACATTATAGGGTCCCTCCTCCCCTCAGACAGGCTCTAAAGGGTCCCTCCTCTCCTCAGACAGACACTATAGGGTCCCTCCTCTCCTCAGACAGACACTATAGAGTCCCTCCTCCCCTCAGACAGACACTAAAGGGTCCCTCCTCTCCTCAGACAGACACTATAGGGTCCCTCCTCTCCTCAGACAGACACTAAAGGGTCCCTCCTCCCCTCAGACAGACACTATAGGGTCCCTCCTCCCCTCAGGCAGACACTATAGGGTCCCTCCTCTCCTCAGACAGACATTATAGGGTCCCTCCTCCCCTCAGACAGACATTATAGGGTCCCTCCTCTCCTCAGACAGACACTATAGAGTCCCTCCTCTCCTCAGACAGACACTAAAGGGTCCCTCCTCCCCTCAGACAGACACTATATTGTCCCTCCTCCCCTCAGACAGACACTATAGGGTCACTCCTCTCCTCAGACAGACATTATAGGGTCCCTCCTCCCCTCAGACAGACATTATAGGGTCCCTCCTCTCCTCAGACAGACACTATAGGGTCCCTCCTCCCCTCAGACAGACAATAAAGGGTCCCTCCTCTCCTCAGACACTATAGGGTCCCTCCTCTCCTCAGACGCTATAGAGTCCCTCCTCTCCTCAGACGCTATAGGGTCCCTCCTCTCCTCAGACAGACACTATAGAGTCCCTCCTCCCCTCATACACTATAGGGTCCCTCCTCCCCTCAGACAGACACTATAGAGTCCCTCCTCCCCTCAGACAGACACTATAGGGTCCCTCCCTCCTCCCCTCATACACTATAGGGTCCCTCCTCCCCTCAGACAGACACTGTAGAGTACCTCCTCCCCTCATACACTATAGAGTCCCTCCTCCCCTCAGACAGACACTATAGGGTCCCTCCTCCCCTCAGACAGACACTATAGGGTCCCTACTCTCCTCAGACAGACACTATAGGGTCCCTCCTCTCCTCAGACACTATAGGGTCCCTCCTCCCCTCAGACAGACACTATAGGGTCCCTCCTCTCCTCAGACGCTATAGGGTCCCTCCTCTCCTCAGACGCTATAGAGTCCCTCCTCCCCTCAGACAGACACTATAGGGTCCCTCCTCCCCTCAGACAGACAATATAGGGTCCCTCCTCCCCTCAGACGCTATAGAGTCCCTCCTCCCCTCAGACAGACACTATAGGGTCCCTCCTCTCCTCAGACACTATAGGGTCCCTCCTCTCCTCAGACGCTATAGAGTCCCTCCTCTCCTCAGACAGACGTTATAGGGTCCATCCTCCCCTCAGACGCTATAGAGTCCCTCCTCCCCTCAGACAGACGTTATAGGGTCCCTCCTCTCCTCAGACGCTATAGGGTCCCTCCTCTACTCAGACAGACACTATAGGGTCCCTCTTCCCCTCAGACAGACACTATAGGGTCCCTCCTCCCCTCAGACAGACACTATAGGGTCCCTCCTCTCCTCAGGCGCTATAGAGTCCCTCCTCCCCTCAGACACTATAGAGTCCCTCCACTCCTCAGACACTATAGGGTCCCTCCTCTCCTCAGACGCTATAGATTCCCTCCTCTCCTCAGACGCAATAGGGTCCCTCCTCTCCTCAGACAGACACTATAGAGTCCCTCCTCTCCTCAGACACTATAGGGTCCCTCCTCTCCTCAGACATTATAGGGTCCCTCCTCCCCTCAGACAGACTCTATAGGGTCCCTCCTCCCCTCAGACAGACTCTATAGAGTCCCTCCTCCCCTCAGACAGACTCTAAAGAGTCCCTCCTCCCCTCAGACGCTATAGAGTCCCTCCTCCCCTCAGACAGACATTATAGGGTCCCTCCTCCCCTCAGACAGACTCTAAATGGTCCCTCCTCTCCTCAGACAGACACTATAGGGTCCCTCCTCTCCTCAGACAGACACTATAGAGTCCCTACTCCCCTCAGACAGACACTAAAGGGTCCCTCCTCCCCTCAGACAGACACTAAAGGGTCCCTCCTCCCCTCAGACAGACACTAAAGGGTCCCTCCTCTCCTCAGACAGACACTATAGGGTCCCTCCTCTC
Source organism: Salvelinus fontinalis (assembly GCF_029448725.1). NCBI lineage: Eukaryota > Metazoa > Chordata > Actinopteri > Salmoniformes > Salmonidae > Salvelinus > Salvelinus fontinalis. The sequence continues at coordinate 9,520,937 of NC_074673.1, read as the reverse complement.
CTCAGACAGACACTAAAGGGTCCCTCCTCCCCTCAGACAGACACTATAGGGGCCCTCCTCTCCCCAGACACTATAGGGTCCCTCCTCCCCTCAGACAGACACTATAGGGTCCCTCCTCTCCTCAGACAGACATTATAGGGTCCCTCCTCCCCTCAGACAGACATTATAGGGTCCCTCCTCTCCTCAGACAGACACTAAAGGGTCCCTCCTCCCCTCAGACAGACACTAAAGTGTCCCTCCATCCTCAGACACTATAGGGTCCCTCCTCTCCTCAGACGCTATAGAGTCCCTCCTCTCCTCAGACGCTATAGGGTCCCTCCTCCCCTCAGACAGACACTATAGAGTCCCTCCTCCCCTCAGACAGACACTATAGGGTCCCTCCCTCCTCCCCTCATACACTATAGGGTCCCTCCTCCACTCAGACAGACACTGTAGAGTACCTCCTCCCCTCATACACTATAGAGTCCCTCCTCCCCTCAGACAGACACTATAGGGTCCCTCCTCTCCTCAGACGCTATAGGGTCCCTCCTCTCCTCAGACGCTATAGAGTCGCTCCTCCCCTCAGACAGACACTATAGGGTCCCTCCTCCCCTCAGACAGACAATATAGGGTCCCTCCTCCCCTCAGACGCTATAGAGTCCCTCCTCCCCTCAGACAGACACTATAGGGTCCCTCCTCTCCTCAGACACTATAGGGTCCCTCCTCTCCTCAGACGCTATAGAGTCCCTCCTCTCCTCAGACAGACGTTATAGGGTCCCTCCTCCCCTCAGACGCTATAGAGTCCCTCCTCCCCTCAGACAGACGTTATAGGGTCCCTCCTCTCCTCAGACGCTATAGGGTCCCTCCTCTACTCAGACAGACACTATAGGGTCCCTCTTCCCCTCAGACAGACACTATAGGGTCCCTCCTCCCCTCAGACAGACACTATAGGGTGCCTCCTCTCCTCAGGCGCTATAGAGTCCCTCCTCCCCTCAGACACTATAGAGTCCCTCCTCTCCTCAGACACTATAGGGTCCCTCCTCTCCTCAGACGCTATAGATTCCCTCCTCTCCTCAGACGCAATAGGGTCCCTCCTCTCCTCAGACAGACACTATAGAGTCCCTCCTCTCCTCAGACACTATAGGGTCCCTCCTCTCCTCAGACATTATAGGGTCCCTCCTCCCCTCAGACAGACTCTATAGGGTCCCTCCTCTCCTCAGACACTATAGGGTCCCTCCTCTCCTCAGACGCTATAGATTCCCTCCTCTCCTCAGACGCAATAGGGTCCCTCCTCTCCTCAGACAGACATTATAGGGTCCCTCCTCCCCTCAGACAGACATTATAGGGTCCCTCCTCTCCTCAGACAGACACTAAAGGGTCCCTCCTCCCCTCAGACAGACACTAAAGTGTCCCTCCATCCTCAGACACTATAGGGTCCCTCCTCTCCTCAGACGCTATAGAGTCCCTCCTCTCCTCAGACGCTATAGGGTCCCTCCTCCCCTCAGACAGACACTATAGAGTCCCTCCTCCCCTCAGACAGACACTATAGGGTCCCTCCCTCCTCCCCTCATACACTATAGGGTCCCTCCTCCACTCAGACAGACACTGTAGAGTACCTCCTCCCCTCATACACTATAGAGTCCCTCCTCCCCTCAGACAGACACTATAGGGTCCCTCCTCTCCTCAGACGCTATAGGGTCCCTCCTCTCCTCAGACGCTATAGAGTCGCTCCTCCCCTCAGACAGACACTATAGGGTCCCTCCTCCCCTCAGACAGACAATATAGGGTCCCTCCTCCCCTCAGACGCTATAGAGTCCCTCCTCCCCTCAGACAGACACTATAGGGTCCCTCCTCTCCTCAGACACTATAGGGTCCCTCCTCTCCTCAGACGCTATAGAGTCACTCCTCTCCTCAGACAGACGTTATAGGGTCCCTCCTCCCCTCAGACGCTATAGAGTCCCTCCTCCCCTCAGACAGACGTTATAGGGTCCCTCCTCTCCTCAGACGCTATAGGGTCCCTCCTCTACTCAGACAGACACTATAGGGTCCCTCTTCCCCTCAGACAGACACTATAGGGTCCCTCCTCCCCTCAGACAGACACTATAGGGTGCCTCCTCTCCTCAGGCGCTATAGAGTCCCTCCTCCCCTCAGACAGACACTATAGGGTCCCTCCTCCCCTCAGACACTATAGAGTCCCTCCTCTCCTCAGACACTATAGGGTCCCTCCTCTCCTCAGACGCTATAGATTCCCTCCTCTCCTCAGACGCAATAGGGTCCCTCCTCTCCTCAGACAGACACTATAGAGTCCCTCCTCTCCTCAGACACTATAGGGTCCCTCCTCTCCTCAGACATTATAGGGTCCCTCCTCCCCTCAGACAGACTCTATAGGGTCCCTCCTCTCCTCAGACACTATAGGGTCCCTCCTCTCCTCAGACGCTATAGATTCCCTCCTCTCCTCAGACGCAATAGGGTCCCTCCTCTCCTCAGACAGACACTATAGAGTCCCTCCTCTCCTCAGACACTATAGGGTCCCTCCTCTCCTCAGACATTATAGGTTCCCTCCTCCCCTCAGACAGACTCTATAGGGTACCTCCTCCCCTCAGACAGACTCTATAGAGTCCCTCCTCCCCTCAGACAGACTCTAAAGAGTCCCTCCTCCCCTCAGACGCTATAGAGTCCCTCCTCCCCTCAGACAGACATTATAGGGTCCCTCCTCCCCTCAGACAGACTCAAAAAGGTCCCTCCTCTCCTCAGACAGACACTATAGGGTCCCTCCTCTCCTCAGACAGACACTATAGAGTCCCTCCTCCCCTCAGACAGACACTAAAGGGTCCCTCCTCCCCTCAGACAGACACTAAAGGGTCCCTCCTCCCCTCAGACAGACACTATAGGGTCCCTCCTCTCCTCAGACAGACATTATAGAGTCCCTCCTCTCCTCAGACAGACACTAAAGGGTCCCTCCTCTCCTCAGACAGACACTAAAGGGTCCCTCCTCCCCTCAGACAGACACTATAGGGGCCCTCCTCTCCCCAGACACTATAGGGTCCCTCCTCCCCTCAGACAGACACTATAGGGTCCCTCCTCTCCTCAGACAGACACTAAAGGGTCCCTCCTCCCCTCAGACAGACACTATATTGTCCCTCCTCCCCTCAGACAGACACTATAGGGTCCCTCCTCTCCTCAGACAGACATTATAGGGTCCCTCCTCCCCTCAGACAGACATTATAGGGTCCCTCCTCTCCTCAGACAGACACTAAAGGGTCCCTCCTCCCCTCAGACAGACACTAAAGGGTCCCTCCATCCTCAGACACTATAGGGTCCCTCCTCTCCTCAGACGCTATAGAGTCCCTCCTCTCCTCAGACGCTATAGGGTCCCTCCTCTCCTCAGACAGACACTATAGAGTCCCTCCTCTCCTCAGACACTATAGGGTCCCTCCTCTTCTCAGACACTATAGGGTCCCTCCTCCCCTCAGACAGACGCTATAGGGTCCCTCCTCCCCTCAGCCAGACACTATAGTGTCCCTCCTCCCCTCAGACAGACACTATAGAGTCCCTCCTCTCCTCAGACACTATAGGGTCCCTCCTCTCCTCAGACATTATAGGGTCCCTCCTCTCCTCAGACAGACTCTAAAGGGTCCCTCCTCCCCTCAGACAGACACTATAGGGTCCCTCCTCCCCTCAGACAGACTCTATAGGGTCCCTCCTCTCCTCAGACAGACTCTAAAGGGTCCCTCCTCCCCTCAGACAGACACTAAATGGTCCCTCCTCCCCTCAGACAGACTCAAAAGGGTCCCTCCTCCCCTCAGACAGACTCTATAGGGTCCCTCCTCTCCTCAGACAGACTCTAAAGGGTCCCTCCTCCCCTCAGACAGACTCTAAAGGGTCCCTCCTCTCCTCAGACATTATAGGGTCCCTCCTCCCCTCAGACAGACTCTAAAGGGTCCCTCCTCCCCTCAGACAGACACTATAGGGTCCCTCCTCTCCTCAGACATTATAGGGTCCCTCCTCCCCTCAGACAGACACCAAAGGGTCCCTCCTCTCCTCAGACATTATAGGGTCCCTCCTCTCCTCAGACAGACATTAAAGGGTCCCTCCTCCCCTCAGACAGACACTAAAGAGTCCCTCCTCTCCTCAGACGCTATAGGGTCCCTCCTCCCCTCAGACAGACACTGTAGGGTCCCTCCTCTCCTCAGACAGACATTATAGGGTCCCTCCTCCCCTCAGACAGACATTATAGGGTCCCTCCTCTCCTCAGACAGACACTAAAGGGTCCCTCCTCCCCTCAGACAGACACTAAAGGGTCCCTCCTCTCCTCAGACACTATAGGGTCCCTCCTCTCCTCAGACGCTATAGAGTCCCTCCTCTCCTCAGACGCTATAGAGTCCCTCCTCTCCTCAGACAGACACTATAGAGTCCCTCCTCTCCTCAGACACTATAGGGTCCCTCCTCTCCTCAGACACTATAGGGTCCCTCCTCCCCTCAGACAGACGCAATAGGGTCCCTCCTCCCCTCAGCCAGACACTATAGTGTCCCTCCTCTCCTCAGACGCTAGAGGGTCCCTCCTCCCCTCAGACAGACACTATAGAGTCCCTCCTCTCCTCAGACACTATAGGGTCCCTCCTCTCCTCAGACATTATAGGGTCCCTCCTCTCCTCAGACAGACTCTAAAGGGTCCCTCCTCCCCTCAGACAGACACTATAGGGTCCCTCCTCCCCTCAGACAGACTCTATAGGGTCCCTCCTCTCCTCAGACAGACTCTAAAGGGTCCCTCCTCCCCTCAGACAGACACGAAATGGTCCCTCCTCCCCTCAGACAGACTCTAAAGGGTCCCTCCTCCCCTCAGACAGACTCTAAAGGGTCCCTCCTCTCCTCAGACAGACTCTAAAGGGTCCCTCCTCCCCTCAGACAGACTCTATAGGGTCCCTCCTCTCCTCAGACAGACTCTAAAGGGTCCCTCCTCCCCTCAGACAGACTCTAAAGGGTCACTCCTCTCCTCAGACATTATAGGGTCCCTCCTCCCCTCAGACAGACACTATAGAGTCCCTCCTCTCCTCAGACACTATAGGGTCCCTCCTCTTCTCAGACACTATAGGGTCCCTCCTCCCCTCAGACAGACGCTATAGGGTCCCTACTCCCCTCAGCCAGACACTATAGTGTCCTTCCTCTCCTCAGACGCTATAGGGTCCCTCCTCCCCTCAGACAGACACTATAGAGTCCCTCCTCTCCTCAGACACTATAGGGTCCCTCCTCTCCTCAGACATTATAGGGTCCCTCCTCTCCTCAGACAGACTCTAAAGGGTCCCTCCTCCCCTCAGACAGACACTATAGGGTCCCTCTTCCCCTCAGACAGACTCTATAGGGTCCCTCCTCTCCTCAGACAGACTCTAAAGGGTCCCTCCTCCCCTCAGACAGACACTAAAGAGACCCTCCTCTCCTCAGACACTATAGGGTCCCTCCTCCACTCAGACAGACACTATAGGGTCCCTCCTCCCCTCAGACAGACTCTATAGGGTCCCTCCTCCCCTCAGCCAGACACTATAGTGTCCCTCCTCTCCTCAGACACTATAGGGTCCCTCCTCTCCTCAGACATTATAGGGTCCCTCCTCTCCTCAGACAGACTCTATAGGGTCCCTCCTCCCCTCAGACAGACACTATATTGTCCCTCCTCCCCTCAGACATTATAGGGTCCCTCCTCTCCTCAGACAGACTCTAAAGGGTCCTTCCTCCCCTCAGACAGACACTATAGGGTCCCTCCTCCCCTCAGACAGACTCTATAGGGTCCCTCCTCTCCTCAGACAGACACTATAGGGTCCCTCCTCCCCTCAGACAGACACTATAGGGTGCCTCCTCTCCTCAGGCGCTATAGAGTCCCTCCTCCCCTCAGACACTATAGAGTCCCTCCTCTCCTCAGACACTATAGGGTCCCTCCTCTCCTCAGACGCTATAGATTCCCTCCTCTCCTCAGACGCAATAGGGCCCCTCCTCTCCTCAGACAGACACTATAGAGTCCCTCCTCTCCTCAGACACTATAGGGTCCCTCCTCTCCTCAGACATTATAGGGTCACTCCTCCCCTCAGACAGACTCTATAGGGTCCCTCCTCCCCTCAGACAGACTCTATAGAGTCCCTCCTCCCCTCAGACAGACTCTAAAGAGTCCCTCCTCCCCTCAGACGCTATAGAGTCCCTCCTCCCCTCAGACAGACATTATAGGGTCCCTCCTCCCCTCAGACAGACTCTAAATGGTCCCTCCTCTCCTCAGACAGACACTATAGGGTCCCTCCTCTCCTCAGACAGACACTATAGAGTCCCTCCTCCCCTCAGACAGACACTAAAGGGTCCTTCCTCCCCTCAGACAGACACTAAAGGGTCCCTCCTCCCCTCAGACAGACACTAAAGGGTCTCTCCTCTCCTCAGACAGACACTATAGGGTCCCTCCTCTCCTCAGACAGACACTAAAGGGTCCCTCCTCCCCTCAGACAGACACTATAGGGGCCCTCCTCTCCCCAGACACTATAGGGGCCCTCCTCCCCTCAGACAGACACTATAGGGTCCCTCCTCTCCTCAGACAGACACTAAAGGGTCCCTCCTCCCCTCAGACAGACACTATAGGGTCCCTCCTCTCCTCAGACAGACATTATAGGGTCCCTCCTCCCCTCAGACAGACATTATAGAGTCCCTCCTCTCCTCAGACAGACACTAAAGGGTCCCTCCTCCCCTCAGACAGACACTAAAGGGTCCCTCCATCCTCAGACACTATAGGGTCCCTCCTCTCCTCAGACGCTATAGAGTCCCTCCTCTCCTCAGACGCTATAGGGTCCCTCCTCTCCTCAGACAGACACTATAGAGTCCCTCCTCTCCTCAGACACTATAGGGTCCCTCCTCTTCTCAGACACTATAGGTTCCCCCCCCCCCTCAGACAGACGCTATAGGGTCCCTCCTCCCCTCAGCCAGACACTATAGTGTCCCTCTTCCCCTCAGACAGACACTATAGAGTCCCTCCTCTCCTCAGACACTATAGGGTCCCTCCTCTCCTCAGACATTATAGGGTCCCTCCTCTCCTCAGACAGACTCTAAAGGGTCCCTCCTCCCCTCAGACAGACACTATAGGGTCCCTCCTCTCCTCAGACAGACACTATAGGGTCCCTCCTCTCCTCAGACAGACACTATAGAGTCCCTCCTCCCCTCAGACAGACACTAAAGGGTCCTTCCTCCCCTCAGACAGACACTAAAGGGTCCCTCCTCCCCTCAGACAGACACTAAAGGGTCTCTCCTCTCCTCAGACAGACACTATAGGGTCCCTCCTCTCCTCAGACAGACACTAAAGGGTCCCTCCTCCCCTCAGACAGACACTATAGGGGCCCTCCTCTCCCCAGACACTATAGGGGCCCTCCTCCCCTCAGACAGACACTATAGGGTCCCTCCTCTCCTCAGACAGACACTAAAGGGTCCCTCCTCCCCTCAGACAGACACTATAGGGTCCCTCCTCTCCTCAGACAGACATTATAGGGTCCCTCCTCCCCTCAGACAGACATTATAGAGTCCCTCCTCTCCTCAGACAGACACTAAAGGGTCCCTCCTCCCCTCAGACAGACACTAAAGGGTCCCTCCATCCTCAGACACTATAGGGTCCCTCCTCTCCTCAGACGCTATAGAGTCCCTCCTCTCCTCAGACGCTATAGGGTCCCTCCTCTCCTCAGACAGACACTATAGAGTCCCTCCTCTCCTCAGACACTATAGGGTCCCTCCTCTTCTCAGACACTATAGGGTCCCTCCTCCCCTCAGACAGACGCTATAGGGTCCCTCCTCCCCTCAGCCAGACACTATAGTGTCCCTCTTCCCCTCAGACAGACACTATAGAGTCCCTCCTCTCCTCAGACACTATAGGGTCCCTCCTCTCCTCAGACATTATAGGGTCCCTCCTCTCCTCAGACAGACTCTAAAGGGTCCCTCCTCCCCTCAGACAGACACTATAGGGTCCCTCCTCCCCTCAGACAGACTCTATAGGGTCCCTCCTCTCCTCAGACAGACTCTAAAGGGTCCCTCCTCCCCTCAGACAGACACTAAATGGTCCCTCCTCCCCTCAGACAGACTCTAAAGGGTCCCTCCTCCCCTCAGACAGACTCTATAGGGTCCCTCCTCTCCTCAGACAGACTCTAAAGGGTGCCTCCTCCCCTCAGACAGACTCTAAAGGGTCCCTCCTGTCCTCAGACATTATAGGGTCCCTCCTCCCCTCAGACAGACTCTAAAGGGTCCCTCCTCCCCTCAGACAGACACTATAGGGTCCCTCCTCTCCTCAGACATTATAGGGTCCCTCCTCCCCTCAGACAGACACTAAAGGGTCCCTCCTCTCCTCAGACATTATAGGGTCCCTCCTCTCCTCAGACAGACACTAAAGGGTCCCTCCTCCCCTCAGACAGACACTAAAGAGTCCCTCCTCTCCTCAGACGCTATAGGGTCCCTCCTCCCCTCAGACAGACACTATAGGGTCCCTCCTCTCCTCAGACAGACACTAAAGGGTCCCTCCTCTCCTCAGACATTATAGGGTCCCTCCTCTCCTCAGACAGACACTAAAGGGTCCCTCCTCCCCTCAGACAGACACTAAAGAGTCCCTCCTCTTCTCAGACACTATAGGGTCCCTCCTCTCCTCAGACATTATAGGGTCCCTCCTCTCCTCAGACAGACTCTAAAGGGTCCCTCCTCCCCTCAGACAGACACTATAGGGTCCCTCCTCCCCTCAGACAGACTCTATAGGGTCCCTCCTCTCCTCAGACAGACTCTAAAGGGTCCCTCCTCCCCTCAGACAGACACTAAATGGTCCCTCCTCCCCTCAGACAGACTCTAAAGGGTCCCTCCTCCCCTCAGACAGACTCTATAGGGTCCCTCGTCTCCTCAGACAGACTCTAAAGGGTCCCTCCTCCCCTCAGACAGACTCTAAAGGGTCCCTCCTCTCCTCAGACATTATAGGGTCCCTCCTCCCCTCAGACAGACTCTAAAGGGTCCCTCCTCCCCTCAGACAGACACTATAGGGTCCCTCCTCTCCTCAGACAGACACTAAAGGGTCCCTCCTCCCCTCAGACAGACACTAAAGAGTCCCTCCTCTCCTCAGACGCTATAGGGTCCCTCCTCCCCTCAGACAGACACTATAGGGTCCCTCCTCTCCTCAGACAGACATTATAGGGTCCCTCCTCCCCTCAGACAGACATTATAGGGTCCCTCCTCTCCTCAGACAGACACTAAATGGTCCCTCCTCCCCTCAGACAGACTCTATAGGGTCCCTCCTCTCCTCAGACAGACTCTAAAGGGTGCCTCCTCCCCTCAGACAGACTCTAAAGGGTCCCTCCTCCCCTCAGACAGACTCTATAGGGTCCCTCCTCTCCTCAGACAGACTCTAAAGGGTGCCTCCTCCCCTCAGACAGACTCTAAAGGGTCCCTCCTGTCCTCAGACATTATAGGGTCCCTCCTCCCCTCAGACAGACTCTAAAGGGTCCCTCCTCCCCTCAGACAGACACTATAGGGTCCCTCCTCTCCTCAGACATTATAGGGTCCCTCCTCCCCTCAGACAGACACTAAAGGGTCCCTCCTCTCCTCAGACATTATAGGGTCCCTCCTCCCCTCAGACAGACACTATAGGGTCCCTCCTCTCCTCAGACAGACACTAAAGGGTCCCTCCTCTCCTCAGACATTATAGGGTCCCTCCTCTCCTCAGACAGACACTAAAGGGTCCCTCCTCCCCTCAGACAGACACTAAAGAGTCCCTCCTCTTCTCAGACACTATAGGGTCCCTCCTCTCCTCAGACATTATAGGGTCCCTCCTCCCCTCAGACAGACACTATAGGGTCCCTCCTCCCCTCAGACAGACTCTATAGGGTCCCTCCTCTCCTCAGACAGACTCTAAAGGGTCCCTCCTCCCCTCAGACAGACACTAAATGGTCCCTCCTCCCCTCAGACAGACTCTAAAGGGTCCCTCCTCCCCTCAGACAGACTCTATAGGGTCCCTCGTCTCCTCAGACAGACTCTAAAGGGTCCCTCCTCCCCTCAGACAGACTCTAAAGGGTCCCTCCTCTCCTCAGACATTATAGGGTCCCTCCTCCCCTCAGACAGACTCTAAAGGGTCCCTCCTCCCCTCAGACAGACACTATAGGGTCCCTCCTCTCCTCAGACAGACACTAAAGGGTCCCTCCTCCCCTCAGACAGACACTAAAGAGTCCCTCCTCTCCTCAGACGCTATAGGGTCCCTCCTCCCCTCAGACAGACACTATAGGGTCCCTCCTCTCCTCAGACAGACATTATAGGGTCCCTCCTCCCCTCAGACAGACATTATAGGGTCCCTCCTCTCCTCAGACAGACACTAAAGGGTCCCTCCTCCCCTCAGACAGACACTAAAGGGTCCCTCCTCTCCTCAGACACTATAGGGTCCCTCCTCTCCTCAGACGCTATAGAGTCCCTCCTCTCCTCAGACGCTATAGGGTCCCTCCTCTCCTCAGACAGACACTATAGAGTCCCTCCTCTCCTCAGACACTATAGGGTCCCTCCTCTCCTCAGACACTATAGGGTCCCTCCTCCCCTCAGACAGACGCTATAGGGTCCCTCCTCCCCTCAGCCAGACACTATAGTGTCCCTCCTCTCCTCAGACGCTATAGGGTCCCTCCTCCCCTCAGACAGACACTATAGAGTCCCTCCTCTCCTCAGACACTATAGGGTCCCTCCTCTCCTCAGACATTATAGGGTCCCTCCTCTCCTCAGACAGACTCTAAAGGGTCCCTCCTCCCCTCAGACAGACACTAAATGGTCCCTCCTCCCCTCAGACAGACTCTAAAGGGTCCCTCCTCCCCTCAGACAGACTCTAAAGGGTCCCTCCTCTCCTCAGACAGACTCTAAAGGGTCCCTCCTCCCCTCAGACAGACTCTAAAGGGTCCCTCCTCTCCTCAGACATTATAGGGTCCCTCCTCCCCTCAGACAGACTCTAAAGGGTCCCTCTTCCCCTCAGACAGACACTATAGGGTCCCTCCTCTCCTCAGACATTATAGAGTCCCTCCTCCCCTCAGACAGACACTAAAGGGTCCCTCCTCTCCTCAGACATTATAGGATCCCTCCTCTCCTCAGACAGACACTAAAGGGTCCCTCCTCCCCTCAGACAGACACTAAAGTGTCCCTCCTATCCTCAGACAGACTCTAAAGGGTCCCTCCTCCCCTCAGACAGACACTAAAGGGTCCCTCCTCTCCTCAGACATTATAGGGTCCCTCCTCTCCTCAGACAGACACTAAAGGTTCCCTCCTTCCCTCAGACAGACACTAAAGAGTCCCTCCTCTCCTCAGACGCTATAGGGTCCCTCCTCCCCTCAGACAGACACTATATTGTCCCTCCTCCCCTCAGACAGACATTATAGGGTCCCTCCTCTCCTCAGACAGACACTAAAGGGTCCCTCCTCCCCTCAGACAGACACTAAAGGGTCCCTCCTCTCCTCATACACTATAGGGTCCCTCCTCTCCTCAGACGCTATAGAGTCCCTCCTCTCCTCAGACGCTATAGGGTCCCTCCTCTCCTCAGACAGACACTATAGAGTCCCTCCTCTCCTCAGACACTATAGGGTCCCTCCTCTCCTCAGACACTATAGGGTCCCTCCTCCCCTCAGACAGACGCTATAGGGTCCCTCCTCCCCTCAGACAGACTCTATAGGGTCCCTCCTCCCCTCAGCCAGACACTATAGTGTCCCTCCTCTCCTCAGACGCTATAGGGTCCCTCCTCCCCTCAGACAGACACTATAGAGTCCCTCCTCTCCTCAGACACTATAGGGTCCCTCCTCTCCTCAGACATTATAGGGTCCCTCCTCTCCTCAGACAGACTCTAAAGGGTCCCTCCTCCCCTCAGACAGACACTATAGGGTCCCTCCTCTCCTCAGACAGACTCTAAAGGGTCCCTCCTCCCCTCAGACAGACACTAAATGGTCCCTCCTCCCCTCAGACAGACTCTTAAGCGTCCCTCCTCCCCTCAGACAGACTCTAAAGGGTCCCTCCTCTCCTCAGACAGACTCTAAAGGGTCCCTCCTCCCCTCAGACAGACTCTATAGGGTCCCTCCTCTCCTCAGACAGACTCTAAAGGGTCCCTCCTCCCCTCAGACAGACTCTAAAGGGTCCCTCCTCTCCTCAGACATTATAGGGTCCCTCCTCCCCTCAGACAGACTCTAAAGGGTCCCTCTTCCCCTCAGACAGACACTATAGGGTCCCTCCTCTCCTCAGACATTATAGGGTCCCTACTCCCCTCAGACAGACACTAAAGGGTCCCTCCTCTCCTCAGACATTATAGGGTCCCTCCTCTCCTCAGACAGACACTAAAGGGTCCCTCCTCCCCTCAGACAGACACTAAAGGGTCCCTCCTCCCCTCAGACAGACTCTAAAGGGTCCCTCCTCCCCTCAGACAGACGCTATAGGGTCCCTCCTCCTCTCAGACAGACACTAAAGGGTCCCTCCCCTCAGACAGACACTATAGAGTCCCTCCTCCCCTCAGACAGACATTATAGGGTCCCTCCTCCCCTCAGACAGACACTATAGCGTCCCTCCTCCCCTCAGACAGACATTATAGGGTCCCTCCTCCCCTCAGACAGACACTATAGAGTCCCTCCTCTCCTCAGACAGACATTATAGGGTCCCTCCTCCCCTCAGACAGACACTATATTGTCCCTCCTCCCCTCAGACAGACACTATAGGGTCCCTCCTCTCCTCAGACAGACACTAAAGGGTCCCTCCTCCCCTCAGACAGACACTAAAGGGTCCCTCCTCCCCTCATACTCTATTGGGTCCCTCCTCCCCTCAGACAGACACTATATTGTCCCTCCTCCCCTCAGACAGACACTATAGGGTCCCTCCTCTCCTCAGACAGACATTATAGGGTCCCTCCTCCCCTCAGACAGACATTATAGGGTCCCTCCTCTCCTCAGACAGACACTATAGAGTCCCTCCTCCCCTCAGACAGATGCTATAGGGTCCCTCCTCCCCTCAGACAGACATTATAGGGTCCCTCCTCTCCTCAGACAGACATTATAGGGTCCCTCCTCTCCTCAGACAGACTCTATAGGGTCCCTCCTCTCCTCAGACAGACTCTATAGGGTCCCTCCTCCCCTCAGACAGACACTATAGAGTCCCTCCTCCCCTCAAACAGACACTATAGAGTCCCTCCTCCCCTCAGACAGACACTATAGGGTCCCTCCTCCCCTCAGACAGACACTATAGAGTCCCTCCTCCCCTCAGACAGGCATTATAGGGTCCCTCCTCCCCTCAGACAGACTCTATAGGGTCCCTCCTCCCCTCAGACAGACACTATAGAGTCCCTCCTCCCCTCAGACAGATACTATAGGGTCCCTCCTCTCCCCAGACACTATAGGGTCCCTCCTCTCCCCAGACACTATAGGGTCCCTCCTCTCCCCAGACACTATATTGTTCCTCCTCCCCTCAGACAGACGCTATAGCAGGGGTGTCAAACTCATTCCACGGAGGGCCTAGTGTCTGCAGGTTTTTGGTTTTTCCTTTCAATAAAGCCCTAGACAACCAGGTGTGAGGAGTTCCTAACTAATTAGTGATGTTAATTCATCAATCAAGTATAAGGGAGGAGCGAAAACCCGCAGACACTCGGCCCCCCGTGGAATGAGTTTGACACCTGTGCGCTATAGGGTCCCCTAAACAGGTTTAAGCACTCCTTCATTCCCATGTCCATCAAATACCTCAACAGCAAAGCTGAGCTGGGTTAGTAGGCCACTCACTGAATGTAAGGGAAATGTGCAATATGTATTATCTATGTGGCTATATGAAAAGTGTGCAATGTGTGTATTATGTTGAATGTGTAATGTATCGTTTGAATCTTCCCTCAGGACCCTCAGGACACTAAGTTCATCCTATCCTACACTATACCCAGCCATGTCTCACACATCTTCACACTTCAGTTGAGATGTGTTGAGACACTTTGAGACATGACATAGACACTATTCAAGACATCTTAAGATACATTTGACACCATCTGTGTCTAGCATTAGCGTTAGCCATAACAATGACCTAGCATCATATAATTAGCCGTTAGCTTAGCCTAGCACTTACCTGGGTAGTGTGGGGGAGGAGCGCAGAGCAGCACTGCCCCCTGGCCCTCCTTCACATACACCGCCTCTCTCTCCTCAGAGGAGAAGAAGTCCAGGTCTGGAGAAAGAGAGGGGGGGACAGAGAGAGGGTGGGGGGGAAAGAGAGAAGGCGAGGGAGAGAGTGACGGGGGAGATTGGGGAGAGGAAGACAGAGAGAGTTCAGATTCATTAACAAGCCTGGATAATCCACTGTCACACTCTCCCTCGCCTCATTTATGTAAGAACACTGATCCTCCAAATACTCTTAAACCCTGTAACCTCTCTCTCAAAACCACTTCACAACCAGGACCTGCATTTAACTAGTTGGCAGGCTTGTAATTTGCAACTGTCATCTTTCAAAGTGAACTTACTATCGATTCAGCAGAAGTGATTCCATGTCATGCTACCCTCAAAAATTTTGACCATTCAAATTCCATTTCCACAGCTGTTATGATGTGCCAGGGCTGCCTCTCAATCACAGCTCCACTCACATAGGCATGACAGCTTAGCCTAAGGGGCTGGTCTAAAAAAGTCCTTTCATCCTTCCTGCCAATGATAATGTGTTACGTAACGATGGGGACGGGGATCCCATCCAATCACGTCCAATCCAGTCCACTCACATCCAAACTGGACAGCGGCCTCTCTGCTGACCACAGTGCCGTAGTCGTTGGTGGCCTTACAGGTGTACTTCCCAACGTGCTTGTTCTTGATGGGGTTAGAGATGACCAGGTTGCCTCCCACCAACGTGTAGTGGTTGTCTTCATCCTGATCTATATTCCTGCTGTTTAATCTCCACCTGAGGAGAGAGGAGGGGACACGGACATGTGCTCTTGAGCCAAAAGAGGTTCCCTGAACGGACAGATTACAGTTCAAAACAAATGAAACGTTTACTTTTACTTCACTACATTCCGAAAGAAAATTATGTACTTTTTACTCCGTACATTTTCCCTGACACCCAGAAGTACTCGTTACATTTTGAATGCTTATCAGGACTGGAAAAAGGTCCAATTCACACACTTATCAACCCTACTGCCTCTAAACACACATGCTTTGTTTGTAAATGATGTCTGAGTGTTGGAGTGTGCCCCTGGCTATCTGTAAATGATGTCTGAGTGTTGGAGTGTGTCCCTGGCTATCTGTAAATGATGTCTGAGTGTTGGAGTGTGTCCCTGGCTATCTGTAAATGATGTCTGAGTGTTGGAGTGTGTCCCTGGCTATCTGTAAATTATGTCTGAGTGTTGGAGTGTGTCCCTGGCTATCTGTAAATTATGTCTGAGTGTTGGAGTGTTCCCCTGGCTATCTGTAAATGATGTCTGAGTGTTGGAGTGTGCCCCTGGCTATCTGTAAATGATGTCTGAGTGTTGGAGTGTTCCCCTGGCTATCTGTAAATGATGTCTGAGTGTTGGAGTGTTCCCATGGCTATCTGTTAATGATGTCTGAGTGTTGGAGTGTTCCCCTGGCTATCTGTAAATGATGTCTGAGTGTTGGAGTGTGTCCCTGGCTATCTGTAAAGGATGTCTGAGTGTTGGAGTGTGCCCCTGGCTATCTGTAAATGATGTCTGAGTGTTGGAGCCCCTGGCTATCTGTAAATTATGTCTGAGTGTTGGAGTGTGCCCCTGGCTATCTGTAAAGGATGTCTGAGTGTTGGAGTGTGACCCTGGCTATCTGTTAATGATGTCTGAGTGTTGGAGTGTGTCCCTGGCTATCTGTAAAAAAAAATGGTGTCGTCCGGTTTGCTTAATAAAAGGAATTTGAAATTATTCACATTTTTACGTTTGATACTTAAGTATATTTTAAACCAAATACTTTGGGACTTTTACTCAAGTAGTATTTTACAGGGTGACTTTCACTTTTACTTTAATAATTTTCTATTATTAAGGTATCTTTACTTTTACTCAAGTATGACAATTGGGTACTTTTCCTACCGCTGCATGCTGAGTACAGATTGACATACAGTACACACAGCAGAGCAGGTGGGGTTTAGGGAGTGTTGGGGGGTGAGAGACGAGGGACATACAGTACAACACAGCAGAGCAGGTGGGGTTTAGGGAGTGTTGGGGGGGTGAGAGACGGTGAGAGACGAGGGACATACAGTACAACACAGCACAGAAGATGGGGTTTAGGGAGTGTTGGGGGGGTGAGGGACGGTGAGAGACGGTGAGAGACGAGGAACATACAGTACAACACAGCACAGCAGGTGGGGTTTAGGGGGTGTTGGGGGGTGAGGGACGGTGAGAGACGGGGGACATACACTACAACACATCACAGAAGGTGGGGTTTAGGGAGTGTTGGGGGGGGTGAGAGACGGTGAGAGACGAGGGACATACAGTACAACACAGCACAGAAGGTGGGGTTTAGGGAGTGTTGGGGGGGTGAGAGAAGGTGAGAGACGAGGAACATACAGTACAACACAGCACAGCAGGTGGGGTTTAGGGAGTGTTGGGGGGGTGAGGGACGGTGAGAGACGAGGGACATACAGTACAACAAAGCACAGAAGGTGGGGTTTAGGGAGTGTTGGGGGGGTGAGGGACGGTGAGAGACGAGGGACATACAGTACAACACAGCACAGAAGGTGGGGTTTAGGGAGTGTTGGGGGGGTGAGAGAAGGTGAGAGACGAGGGACATACAGTACAACACAGCACAGAAGGTGGGGTTTAGGGAGTGTTGGGGGGGTGAGAGACGGTGAGAGACGAGGGACATACAGTACAACACAGCACAGAAGATGGGGTTTAGTGAGTGTTGGGGGGGTGAGAGACGGTGAGAGACGGTGAGAGACGAGGGACATACACTACAACAAAGCACAGCAGGTGGGGTTTAGGGGGTGTTGGGGGGTGAGGGACGGTGAGAGACGGGGGACATACACTACAACACATCACAGAAGGTGGGGTTTAGGGAGTGTTGGGGGGGTGAGGGACGGTGAGAGACGAGGGACATACAGTACAACACAGCACAGCAGGTGGGGTTTAGGGGTGAGAGGAGGACTGTTACGTGTATGTGGCAGGTGGGTTGGCTCGTGCTCGACAGCTCATGGTGATTTTGGCCTCAGGTGACTCCTCGGGGTAGATGGTGTCAACCGGCTGATCCTCAAACACCGGCCCGTAACCTGTAGTATCGTCTGAGAGGAGAGAGACAGACAGACAGACAGACAGACAGACAGACAGACAGACAGACAGACAGACAGACATCGTTAACAACTTAGCACCTAACGGTCTAGACAAACAGTATATGACATCATCGTAACACACACACTGGCACATTACCTGTAGCATCGTCTGAGGAGACAGACAGACAGACAGACAGACAGGGTGAATGACTCAGGACCTGCTAGGTCAGACAGACAGACAGACAGACAGACAGACAGACAGGGTGAATGAATCAGGACCTACTAGGTCAGACAGACAGACAGACAGACAGACAGACAGACAGACAGACAGACAGACAGACAGACAGGGTGAATGACTCAGGACCTGCTAGGTCAGAGAAACAGACAGACAGACAGACAGACAGACAGACAGACAGACAGACAGGGTGAATGATTCAGGACCTACTAGGTCAGACAGACAGACAGACAGACAGACAGACAGACATGGTGAATGACTCAGGACCTGCTAGGTCAGACAGACAGACAGACAGACAGACAGACAGACAGGGTGAATGAATCAGGACCTGCTAGGTCAGACAGACAGACAGACAGACAGGGTGAATGACTCAGGACCTGCTAGGTCAGACAGACAGACAGACAGACAGACAGACAGACAGACAGACAGACAGACAGGGTGAATGACTCAGGACCTGCTAGGTCAGACAGACAGACAGACAGACAGACAGGGTGAATGAATCAGGACCTGCTAGGTCAGACAGACAGACAGACAGACAGACAGGGTGAATGACTCAGGACCTGCTAGGTCAGACAGACAGACAGACAGACAGACAGACAGACAGACAGACAGACAGACAGGGTGAATGACTCAGGGCCTACTACGTCAGACAGACAGACAGACAGACATGGTGAATGAATCAGGACCTACTAGGACAGACAGACAGACAGACAGACAGACAGACAGACAGACAGACAGGGTGAATGAATCAGGACCTACTAGGTCAGAGAGACAGACAGATAAATAGACAGATAAATAGACAGATACACAGGGTGAATGTTTCAGGACCTGCAAGGTCAGAAAAGACAGACAGACAGACAGGATAGTCCCACCCTGTTTCAGTCTGTTGTCTTTCACTTTGTACCTAATGAATAAGACACAGGTCTTGGGATAAGACATGTGAGAAAGCGATATAAAGTTGAGTTTATTTTCTTTCACAAAATAAAACATTTGTTATGGACAAATTATATTCTGGCAGTAGAAGAACAACATGATGAAATGTCAGTATTTTCCCAGAACCCCTTGGTGTTTCTTAGTATTGTAATGTCTTCTGACAGAGAGTTACAGTCTCAGGTGCATTAATAACCTAGTATACAGTGCCTTGGGAAAGTATTCAGACCCTTATGTTACAGCATTATTATAAAATGGATAACATTTTTTTTAAACTCAGCAATCTACACCCAATGCCAAAGTGAAAACTGTATTACATTTATTTTAAAAAAAGAAAAAAGTATTCAGACCCTTTGCGATGAGACTTGAAATTGAGCTCAGGTGCATCCTGTTTCCATTGATCATCCTTGAGATGTTTCTACAACTGGACTGGAGTCCACCTGTGGTAAATTCAATTGATTGGACATGATGTGGAAAGGCACACACCTGTCTATAGAAGGTCCCACAGTTGACAGTGCATGTCAGAGCAAAATCCAAGCAATGAGGTCGAAGGAATTGTCTGTAGAGCTCAGAGACGGCATTGTGTTGTGTTGAGAAACAGATCTGGGGAAGGGCACCAGAAATGTCTTCAGCATTGAAGGTCTGCAAGAACACAGTGTCCTCAACCATTCTTAAATGGAAGAAGTTTTGAACCACCAAGACTCTTCTTAGAGCTGGCAGCCCAGCCAAACTGAGCAACCGAGAACCCGATGGTCACTCTGACAGAGCTCTAGAGTTGCTCCGTGGAGATGGGAGAACCTTCCAGAAGGACAACCATCTCTGCAGCATTCCACCAATCAGGCCTTTATGGTAGAGTGACCAGACGGAAGCCACTCCTCAATAAAAGGCACATGACAGCCTGCTTGGAGTTTACCAAAAGGCACCTAAAGACTATCAGAGCATGAGAAACAAGATTATCTGGTCTGATGAAACCAAGATTGAAGTCTTTGGACTGAATGCCAAGCGTCACATCTGGAGGAAACCTAGCAGCATCCCTACGGTGAAGCATGATGGTGGTAGCATCATGCTGATGGGATGTTTTTCAGCAGCAGGGACTAGGAGACTAGTCAGGATCGAGGGAAAGATGAGCGGAGCAAAATACAGAGAGAGCCTTGATGAAAACCTGCTCCAGAGTGCTCAGGACCTCAGACTGGGGTGAAGGTTCACCTTCCAGCAGGACAAAAACCCTAAGCACACAGCAACACAGGAATGGCTTTGGGATGGCTTGGGGACAAGTCTTTGAATGTCCTTGAGTGGCCCAGCTAGAGCCCGGACTTGAACCCGAGGGAGACCTGAAAATATCTGTGCAGCAACGCTCCCCATCCAACCTGACAGAGCTTGAGAGGATCTGCAGAGAAGAATGTGAGAAAATCTCCAAATACAGGTGTGCCAAGCTTGTAGCGTTGTACCCAAGAAGACTCAAGGCTGTAATCGCTGCCAAAAGGTTCTTCAACAAAGTACTGAGTAAAGGGTCTGAATACTTAAGCAAATATGATTTTTCAGATTTTTTTATTTGTAATAAATTAGCAAAAATCGGTAGGAAACAGTTTTTGCTCTGCCATTATGGGGTATCGTGTGTAGATTGATGAGGGGAAAAAAACAATTTCATGAATATTACAATAAGGCTGTAACCTAACAAAATGTGGAAAAAGTCAAGGGGTCTGAAAACTTTCCGAAGGCACTGTATATGCAGCACTCCTATTGGTTACATTATTTTCAGAAGCTAAATATTAAATTGGAAATGAACATGTGTTTACCCAAAACCCTTTCAGATGTCATCATTATCAGCCAGAGAACAAGACAAGCAGTTAGCGAGCTAAACCCAGAGAGATGTCTTTGATGGAAATGCCTTGCCTCATTTGACCTGCATACAAGCACGCACGCACGCACGCACACACACACACACACACACACACACACACACACACACACACACACACACACACACACACACACACACACACTCAGATAATTAGCCTCAATTAGTCATTAAAAAAGACATGCATCACAGAGCTCCATGAGACAGAAAAACAATGCAAGACGAGGTCATGAATAACCAATCAGGCAAAATGTTCCTGAGACGCTAATTATTTTCCCTGATCCTGCCTGTGTCTGCAGGTGTGTGTGTGTGTGTGTGTGTGTGTGTGTGTGTGTGTGTGTGTGTGTGTGTGTGTGTGTGTGTGTGTGTGTGTGTGTGTGTGTGTGTGTGTGTGTGTGTGTGTGTGTGTGTGTGTGTGTGTGTGTGTGTGTGTGTGTGTGTGTGTGTGTGCGTGATCTCTCAGAAACCACAGCTGTCACCTCAGTACCATGGATTGCTACGCTCTCAGACAGTGATATCCTGCTCTTCTCATGTCTGTCTAAATAGGCAAGCGATGTCTCTGAAAGATTCCCAAAAGATGTCAGATTGACACACTAGCTGCCCTCTTTAAACCCCCGGACAAAGGATTCATAGTCTCTCAATATCCTGCCTGCAAAATAGCTGTTATGTCCTAAGAGTTCATTCACATTGAGAGAGAGAGAGAGAGAGAGAGAGAGAGAGAGAGAGAGAGAGAGAGAGAGAGAGAGAGAGAGAGAGAGAGAGAGAGAGAAAGAGAGAGAGAGAGAGAAAGAAAAAGAGAGATAGAAAGAGAAAGAGAGAGAGAAAGAGAAAGAAAGAGATAGAAAGAGATAGAAAGAGATAGACTTAAACTGTAAAAAATACTTCACATAGAGAGACCAAGATAAAGCCCTGGACTGTAAAAAATATGATTTTTATCAGACACTTCATGAAACCGAAAGACAGCAATGGCGAGGTTGAGAGACGAACGGAACCTCACACACACTCCAACACAAGGATGTGTAAGTGCCTAACACTGTCATAGCCTGTTGGCCTGGTTGCAAAACCCCAACCACTAGACATTACTGCTGCTTGACAGAGATAATTACACATGCTCTGCTATACATGGGGCAATGGAGGCACGTTAAGTGAGAAACCATGTTCTAGGAGAGAAGAAGGAGGATAAAAGAGCAGTAACAGTATGGAACAGAGCTGAAATCTGTCTGGTGAAATGAATGCTATTGGTTTAGTATTAAAGTGTTCCCTAACTGTGAAGTGACAGATGGTGAGGAGGAGTGTTAAACAGACCACATAAGGCCCACAGCCTGGAGAAATCAGGAACATTCACGCTCTCTCTCTCTCTCTCTCTCTCTCTCTCTCTCTCTCTCTCTCTCTCTCTCTCTCTCTCTCTCTCTCTCTTCTCTCTCTCTCTCCTCTCTCTCCTCTCTCTCTCTCATCTCTCCTCTCTCTCTCTCCTCTCTCTCTCCTCTCTCTCTCTCTCTCTCTCTCCTCTCTCTCTCTCTGTGTGTCTCTCTCTCTCTCTGTGTGTCTCTCTCTCTCTGTGTCTCTCTCTCTGTGTCTCTCTCTCTCTCTCTCTCTCTCTCTCTCTCTCAATTCAATGGGCATTACTGGCATGGGAAACATACACTATATATACAAAATTATGTGGACACCCATTCAAATTTGTGGATTCGGCTATTTCATCCACACCCATTGCTGGCAGGTGTATAAAATCGAGCACACAGCCATGCAATCTCCATAGACAAACATTGGCCTTACAGAAGAGCTCATTGACTTTCAACGTGGCACCTCATATGATGCCACCTGTCCAACAAGTCAGTACATCAAATTTCTACCCTGCTAGAGCTGCCCTGCTAGAGCTGTATATCGGCCCAAATTATGAATGACCAGAATTGTACTTTTGAATTCCGAAAAGTCAGTGTGGCAGAGGTGAAAAGATTATTGTTGTCTATCAATAACGACAAGCCACCAGGGTCTGACAATCTGAATGGAAAATTACTGAGGATAATAGCAGACGATATTGCCACATCTTCAATTTAAGTCTACTAGAAAGTGTATGCCCTCAGGCCTGGAGGGAAGCAAAAGTCATTCCACTACCTAAGAATAGTAAAGCCCCCGTTTACTGGCTCAAATAGCCGGCCAATCAGCCTGTTACCAACCCTTAGTAAACTTCTGGAGAAAATTGTGTTTGACCAGATACAATGCTATTTCACAGTAAACAAAATGACAACAGACTTTCAGCACGCTTATAGGAAAGGACAATCAACAAGCACAGCACTTACACAAATTACTGATGATTGGCTGAGAGAAATTTATGATAAAAGGATTGTGGGGGCTGTCTTGTTAGACTTCAGTGCAGCTTTTGACATTATCGATCATAATCTGCTGCTGGAAAAACGTACGTGTTATGGCTTTACACCCCCTGCTATTATGTGGATAAAGAGTTACCTGTCTAACAGAACACAGAGGGTGTTATTTAATGGAAGCCTCTCAAATATAATGCTGTTAGATTCAGGAATTCCCCAGGGTAGCTGTTTAGGCCCCTTGCTTTTATTTTATTTTACTAACGACATGCCACTGACTTTGAGTAAAGCCAGACTGTCTATGTATGCGGATGACTCAACACTATACACGTCAGATACTACAATGACTGAAATGACTGTAACACTTAACAAAGAGCTGCAGTTCGTTTCAGAGTGGGTGGCAAGGAATAAGTTAGCCCTAAATATTTCTAAAACTAAAAGCATTGTATTTGAAACAAAACACTCCCTAACCCCTAAACCTCAGCTAAATCTTGTAATAAATAATGTGGAAATTGAGCAAGTTGAGATGACTAAACTGCTTGGAGTAACACTAGATTGTAAACTGCCATGGTCAAAACATATTGATGCAGTAGTAGATAAGATGGGGAGAAGTCTGTCCATAATAAAGCGATGCTCTGCTTTCTTAACAACACTATCAACAAGGCAGGTCCTACAGGCCCTAGTTTTGTCGCACCTGGACTACTGTTCAGTCTTGTGGTCAGGTGTCACAAAAAAAGGACTTGTATTGTAATGTTTTTAAAATTGTATAAACTGCCTTTATTTTGCTGGACCCCAGGAAGAGTAGCTTCTGCTTTGGCAGCAGATAATGAGGATCCATAATAAACACAAATACCAAACACTCACTATCGAGTTCCAAACTGCCTCGAAGCAACATCAGCACAAGAACTGTTCATCAGGAGCTTCAAGAAATATGTTTCCATGGCCCGAGCAGCCGCACACAAGCCTAAGATCACCATCCGCAATGCCAAGAGTCAGCTGGAGTGGCGTAAAGCTCACCACCATTGGACTCTGGAGCACTGGAAACGCGCTCTGTGGAGTGATGAATCACGCTTCACTATCTGGCAGTCAGACAAGTTCATCTGGGTTTGGCGGATGCCAGGAGAACGCTACATAGCGGAGGAATAATGATCTGGGGCTGTTTTTCATGTTTCGGGCTAGGCCCCTTAGTTCCAGTGAAGGGAAATCTTAACGCTACAGCATACAATGACATTCTAGACAATTCTGTGCTTCCAACTTTGTAGCAACAGTTTGGGGAAGGCTCTTTCCTGTTTCAGCATGACAATGCCCCCGTGCACAAAGCAAGGTCCATCCAGAAATGGTTTGTCGAAATTGGTGTGGAAGCTTGACTGGCATGCACAAAACCCGACCTCAACCCCATCGAACACCTTTGGGATGAATTGGAACGCCGACTGCGAGCCAGGCCTAATCGCTCAACATCAGTGCCCGACCTCACTAATGCTCTTGTGGCTGAATGGAAGGAAGTCCCCACAGCAACGTTCCAACATCTAGTGGGAAGCCTTTCCAGAAGAGTGGAGGCTGTTATAGCAGCAAAGGGGGGACCAACTCCATATTAATGCCCATGATTCTGGAATGAGATGTTTGACGAGCAGTGTCCACATACTTTTGGTCATATAGTGTATGTTTACATTGCCAAAGCAAGTGAAATAGATAATATAAAAAAGTGAAATTAACAATAAACGTTATACTTTTTGAAACAAACGTTTCAAAAGACACATTTCAAATGTTATATTATGGCTATGTAGAGTGTTGTAACAATGTGCAAATAGTTGAAGTCTGTCTTTCTCTCTCTCTCCCACCTCTGTCTTGATTGCTCTCTTTCCACGGTTTCTCTCTCTCTCTCTCTCTTCCTCTCTATCTCTCTGCTGTCTTGATGCACCATCTTTCTCTCTCTCTCTCTATTTCTCTCTCTCTCTCTAGCTTTATATCTTTCTGTCTCTCTCTTTCTCTTGCTAATGCACACAGATTGTTTCTCTCTGTCTCCATCTCTCTCAGTCCTGTATATCCCTCTCCAAACACGTCAATCGTTCTCTGTTTTCCTCTCTCCACACTATTCTGTAAGCCTATCTGGTGAAGTCACTCCCTCTGTATCTCAATCCCTCTTTTTGTCTCATCTTCTGGCACGACTTGGCTCCGTTAAAGAAGGGTGAAGCTTTATGGGGTAGGCAATCAGAGCAGTCAATGGACACACACACGCACACACACACACACAGAGAGACTCTTCTCTCTCGGGTCGAGCTATGAAGAGAAGATCCACTTCATTACCAGACAACAGGACCTACAGTATTCAACAACACTGTCTGTCTGTCCTGCTGGAACAATACCAGCACAAAGCTGTTGGGGCACATTTGAATTTAAANTGTGTGTGTGTGTGTGTGTGTGTGTGTGTGTGTGTGTGTGTGTGTGTGTGTGTGTGTGTGTGTGTGTGTGTGTGTGTGTGTGTGTGTGTGTGTGTGTGTGTGTGTGTGTGTGTGTGTGTGTGTGTGTGTGTGTGTCAGCGTGTGAGCGTGTGTGTGTGCGTGTGTGTGTGAGAGCGTGTGTGTGAGTGTGAGCGTGGGTGTGGCGTGTGTGTGTGAGTGTGAGCGTGGGTGTGTGTGTGAGCATGTGGGTGTGGCAGGGCGTTAGGTTACAAGCAGAGAAACTTACTGAAAACATGATTTTCTAAGACAATCTTGAATAACAATAAGGGGCACATGTACTCTTAAATGTCCCCTCAGCACAGCCCTGGGAGCATGGTTCCTCTCTAGTTTTAATCCTGGGTTTATGGCGTCTAGGGAGTGTTTCCTAGAGGCTGTGCTTCGACATATGCATTGATGGGTCGTAGGTTTTTAGTCTCTGTAAAACTCTTTGTGACAACTGCTGATGAAAAAAAAAAAAGGGATTTTAAGAAATACATTTGGTTGACTGACAGATTTGTGTTATTATAAAATAATATAACAATATTATTATTATCATAATCATTATTATTATCATTATTATTATTATGTAACAGGTGAGATATACCCAGAAATGTCAACATCATGTCAGGTGCTCAGATCTGTACAGCAGCCCCATATAGTCATGTACAGTAGCTCCAACTTACAAGAATGTGTTCATTTCTTCTCATTGTGTTCATTTCAAGGTTTCACAAACATAAAACAACTATCTAGTTAATGTTTCTCGGCCTAACACACTGTTGAGGATCATATCTACTAAAGAACAGTCACTAACACACTGTTGAGTATCATATCTACTAAAGAACAATCACTAACACACTGTTGAGGATCATATCTACTAAAGAACAGTCACTAACACACTGTTGAGGATCATATCTACTAAAGAACAGTCACTAACACACTGTTGAGTATCATATCTACTAAAGAACAGTCACTAACACACTGTTGAGGATCATATCTACTAAAGAACAGTCACTAACACACTGTTGAGGATCATATCTACCTAAGAACAGTCACTAACACACTGTTGAGTATCATATCTACTAAAGAACAATCACTAACACACTGTTGAGGATCATATCTACTAAAGAACAGTCACTAACACACTGTTGAGGATCATATCTACTAAAGAACAATCACTAACACACTGTTGAGTATCATATCTACTAAAGAACAGTCACTAACACACTGTTGAGTATCATATCTACTAAAGAACAGTCACTAACACACTGTTGAGTATCATATCTACTAAAGAACAGTCACTAACACACTGTTGAGTATCATATCTACTAAAGAACAGTCACTAACACACTGTTGAGTATCATATCTACTAAAGAACAATCATTAAGACAAAACACAAAGAGTTGTAATATAATCTGTATACATTCTATACTGAAAACAGGTACATTCTGAAAGATTTTGTTGTTGATGTGATAGCACATTTGTATTCATGTCTCAATTTAGGATAATACTGTTATTTTGTATTACATTGTATTATTTATGTTGTCTCATACCATGCTAATGCACTACCAAGCAATGCAAGCAGATGTATGTCTTATTGGATCAAGAATTGATCAATAATACTTATAGGCATGATCAGATCCTCTTTCCGATGTAGGCATTATATAATGCACAGCCACATGCAAATCCATCAACTCCACCAATAAAACACTGAAAACCTTAACATGACTACTGGCATTATTTTCATCGCCATCCATCAATAGTTGAAGTGCATAATTTTTTGTATATGCACTGGAGACAATCAAGGTGGAACATTAAATTAAAAAAAAAAAAAACATATTTATTTTTCCTTTATTTAACTAGGCAAGTCAAATCAAATCAAATTTTATTTGTCACATACACATGGTTAGCAGATGTTAATGCGAGTGTAGCGAAATGCTTGTGCTTCTAGTTCTGACAATGCAGTAATAACCAACGAGTAATCTAACCTAACAATTCCACAACTACTACCTTATACACACAAGTGTAAAGGGATAAAGAATATGTACATAAAGATATATGAATGAGTGATGGTACAGAACGGCATAGGCAAGATGCAGTAGATGGTATCGGGTACAGTATATACATATGAGATGAGTAATGTAGGGTATGTAAACATAAAAGTGCATAGTTTAAAGTGGCTAGTGATACATTTTTTATCAATTTCCATTGACCCGTAAGATAACACGTGACCAAACCAAAGCCTGGGACCGAGCGACTGAAAAACAGCTTCTATCCCAAGGCCATCAGACTGTTAAACGGCCATTACTAACATTGAGTGGCTGCTGCCAACATACAGACTCAAATCTTTAGCCACTTTAATAATTAACAATTGGATGTAATAAATGTATCACTAGCCACTTTAAACAATGCCACTTTATATAATGTTTACATACACTACATTACTCATCTCATATGTATATACTGTACCCGATACCATCTACTGCATCTTGTCTATGCCGTTTGGCCATCGCTCATCCATATATTTATATGTACATATTCTTATTCATTCCTTTACATTTGTGTGTATAAAGTGGTTGCTGTGAAATTGTTAGATTACTTGTTAGATATTACTGCATGGTCGGAACTAGAAGCACAAGCATTTCACTACACTCACAATAACATCTGCTAACCATGTGTATGTGACCAATAAAATTTGATTTGATTTGAAACATGCCATAAGAGGTCTCTTCACAGTCCCCAAGTCCTGAACAGACTATGAGAGGCACACAGTACTAAATAGAGCCATGACTACATGGAACTCTATTCCACATCAAGTAACTGATGCCAGCAGTAAAATCAGATTTAAAAAATGGATAAAAATAGACCTTATGGAACAGCGGCAACTGTGAAGCAACACAAACATTGGCACAGACACATGCATACACACACACACACACACACACACACACACACACACACACACACACACACACACACACACACACACACACACACACACACACACACACACACGATAACATACGCACTATACATACACATGGAATTAGTACTGTAGATATGTGGTAGTGGTGGAGTAGGGGCCTGAGGGCACACAGTGTGTTGTGAAATCTGTGAATGTATTGTAATGTTTTAAAATGGTATTAACTGCCTTCATTATGCTGGACCCCAGGAAGAGAAGCTGCTGCTTTGGAAGCAGCTAATGAGGATCCATAATAAATACACATACAAATAGGACAGGTCTAACAGTTACTTATACTCAGGCAGACCTACCCGGAAAATACTTTTTCATTTCATAAGATCCCTAAACAGAAGCTCCATAAGTTCATTACATAAATTCGCATCCATTTAAAATGGTCAAACTCAGGCCTCCCCAGTTCACTACATAAATTTGCATCCATTTAAAATGGTCAAACTCAGGCCTCCCCAGTTCACTACATAAATTTGCATCCATTTAAAATGGTCAAACTCAGGCCTCCCCAGTTCACTACATAAATTTGCATCCATTTAAAATGGTCAAACTCAGGCCTCCCCAGTTCACTACATAAATTCCCACATTTCGCAACTGTTTCACATCTTCTTTCAGTTCAACAAGGTCACTACACATCAATCACCAGGACAGCTTTATTGCAAACACATGCTTTACCCAAAACAGCTGCACTATCAGGTTACATCAGCACTCCGGACAGGATGTACATAAATGGGCATAACCACGTGACACATAAAATTGGTCAATCAACCACTTTCGGACACATGCCATCTACTATATTTCTTCTAGAGTACGTTGACAGCGCATGATAAATTAAGAATTGCAGGTCTCTGACCCCGTCTATAGATAATTAGGAAGCCTCTTGTGTTTCCGTGACAGGAAGACATCTTCGTGTGTGTGAAATTTTCCAAATGCACAAAAAACGTGACCGGAGTATGAACGAATCTTAATAACGCTCAACAAGGGCAGTTATTTCTCTGTGTTCTTATTATTCAACCAGAAGCTGTGAAAACAACTTGTTCTGCATATTCTCGTACTGTCCAGTGAATCACCCTTTTTTCCCCCTGTACAACAGACAAACGTCTCTCTTTGTTAGCAGAACATCTTAATCAGGAAAGACACTCTCTCTTCATGGTCAAGCTCTGCTCAACTTTCATTTCCTCAATTACAACTTGATGGACTGCAGGACTTCCAAACAAAATGCATTCATTCTATCTACAATAGCATAGCCAATGCATCCAGGTAACTTCATTATAACCATTCCCTTTGCTACAGAGTAGGTCTACATACACAATAGCATATGGGGGTACAGGTTAGTCAAGGTATTTTGTACATGTAGGTAGGGTTAAAGTGACTATGCATAGATAATAAACAGCGAGTAGCAGCAGTGTACATGTAGGTAGGGGTAAAGTGACTATGTATAGATAATAAACAAAGAGTAGCAGCAGTGTACATGTAGGTAGGGGTAAAGTGACTATGTATAGATAATAAACAAAGAGTAGCAGCAGTGTACATGTAGGTAGGGGTAAAGTGACTATGCATAGATAATAAACAACGAGAAGCAGCAGTGTAAAAACAAAAGGGGGGTGTCAATGTAAATAGTCCGGGTGGCCATTTGATTAATTGTTCAGCAGTCTTATGGCTTGGGGGTAGAAGCTGTTTAGAATCCTCTTGGTCCTAGACTTGGCGCTCCGGTACCGCTTGCCGTGCGGTAGCAGAGAGAACAGCCTATGACTTGGGTGACTGGAGTCTTTGAAAAAATTTTGGGCCTTCCTCTGACACCGCCTGGTATATAGGTCCTGGATGTCCTGTATGGCAGGAAGCTTGGCCCCAGTGATGTACTGTGCCGTACACACTACATTGTTTGAGAGAGATTTGTATTATAAGTGCAGAGTATCACAAAAAGCATTGCAGTATTCTGGAGGGGCTGATTGATTTTGTACTACATCAGTTGTATCATTGTTTGTCAGAGCAGAGACTCACAAAAAATGAATATCAAAATGAAGCAGGGACAAGAATATTTCCAGGTCAGTGAAGATAGATGCAGTAGGAAGTCTATACCATGTTTACAACCTAGTTAGCTCTTACAACTGTTTGTTCATTCCCTGTCTTCACATCTGCCAGCTACACTTTCACATCTCATTGGCTGCAGATGTGACCGCGTCCATATTAGGAAGTCACCAGATTTCAGGCAAACTGAAATGAGTTTTGCCTGAAAACTGACGACTTCCTGATATGGATGCCGTTCGACCACACTGGCAATGATCGAAGTTTCCTAAAACAAACACAAGATCTCTCTAAAAATACAACTGTCCCCAGCTATGTTCTAATCTAGTAACTATCTATTAACAAGGTCTGGAGTGAGGGACACACAGGCTATGGTGTGTCTTCCAATGCTGTCTAAAAACATCCAAAAACAGAGGGTAATGTCAATTCCAGGACAACTAAATTACAAGTCCACTACAACTACAAAATACCATTCGGCAAAGATCAATCCAATGGAATATCTCTGATCTTGGACTTCCTGGTCTTGACTTCCTAGTCTTTTTGGGCTAAGTGTCTAACAAAATGCTCTTTGACAGAATATTCTACTAGCTGAACTTGACCAATAAGAACACAGATTTTCATTTTTCTGTTTCAAAACGTTTCACTACGTGTCAATCAATCAATCCATAAACAGGACCCGGATGCAGCTGTCAGGCCAAGGAAGGGCTCTGTTTTGTTCTGACCCAGTGTATCTCAGAAGGCTCCTTGAATTGATGCCATAACAGTCATGAACTGATGCGGTATGATAAGCAGTCAGGATGGTGAGGAGCAACAGTCTGCCACCTAAAACATCTGTGGTGTTAAATTACTCTTCCGCTTCCAGTTTTGTCTTTCACATGAAATACTGACTTAAATATTCGTCCATTCACTCATAACTCAGATTCACAAAACATCTTGTGGTCTGGTGTCTAATGTTCATGGCACGCATGCTGTTCCCAACCAGCTGGTGGGGAAATACACTTCTCTTCTGAAGTATACACTGAACCCCATTTGAACAGTCAATCTACGTATTGCTGTATGTTACAGGATTCTGGTTTTGGTGACATTGCAACATGTCCTCATTAGTCCAAACTGATCACACACACACACACACACACACACACACACACACACACACACACACACACACACACACACAAACACACACTCAATTGAGATGATCCATAGCGTTACCTGAGTAGAAGCCAGGTTCCCCTCCGAACACTGATGCATCTGGAGGAGAGGGAGGAGCAAGAGAAGAAGAAGAGCCGTATCAACATATTCATTTAGAGAGGGAGGAGCGACAGGAGGAGAAGAGCTGTGTCAACATATTCATTTAGAGAGGGAGGAGGGACAGGAGGAGAAGAGCCGTATCAACATATTCATTTAGAGAGGGAGGAGCGACAGGAGGAGAAGAGCCGTGTCAACATATTCATTTAGAGAGGGAGGAGCGACAGGAGGAGAAGAGCCGTGTCAACATATTCATTTAGAGAGGGAGGAGGGACAGGAGGAGAAGAGCCGTGTCAACATATTCATTTAGAGAGGGAGGAGCGATAGGAGAAGAAGAGCCGTATCAACATATTCATTTAGAGAGGGAGGAGCGACAGGAGGAGAAGAGCCGTGTCAACATATTCATTTAGAGAGGGAGGAGGGACAGGAGGAGAAGAGCCGTGTCAACATATTCATTTAGAGAGGGAGGAGGGACAGGAGGAGAAGAGCCGTATCAACATATTCATTTAGAGAGGGAGGAGGGACAGGAGGAGAAGAGCCGTATCAACATATTCATTTAGAGAGGGAGGAGGGACAGGAGGAGAAGAGCCGTATCAACATATTCATTTAGAGAGGGAGGAGCGACAGGAGGAGAAGAGCCGTGTCAACATATTCATTTAGAGAGGGAGGAGCGACAGGAGGAGAAGAGCCGTATCAACATATTCATTTAGAGAGGGAGGAGGGACAGGAGGAGAAGAGCCGTATCAACATATTCATTTAGAGAGGGAGGAGGGACAGGAGGAGAAGAGCCGTATCAACATATTAATTTAGAGAGGGAGGAGGGACAGGAGGAGAAGAGCCGTATCAACATATTCATTTAGAGAGGGAGGAGCGATAGGAGGAGAAGAGCCGTGTCAACATATTCATTTAGAGAGGGAGGAACGACAGGAGGAGAAGAGCCGTATCAACATATTCATTTAGAGAGGGAGGAGCGACAGGAGGAGAAGAACTGTGTCAACATATTCATTTAGAGAGGGAGGAGCGACAGGAGGAGAAGAACTGTGTCAACATATTCATTTAGAGAAGGAGGAGCGACAGGAGGAGAAGAGCCGTGTCAACATATTCATTTAGAGAGGGAGGAGCGACAGGAGGAGAAGAGCCGTGTCAACATATTCATTTAGAGAGGGAGGAGGGACAGGAGGAGAAGAGCCGTGTCAACATATTCATTTAGAGAGGGAGGAGCGACAGGAGGAGAAGAGCCGTGTCAACATATTCATTTAGAGAGGGAGGAGGGACAGGAGGAGAAGAGCCGTGTCAACATATTCATTTCGAAGATCCATTACATTGTTGGAAGCATCAGGAGTATCAGTGTGCTGGAGTTTCCCCTCGATTCACCATATTCAACGATCACAATCCCTCATTAATCTAGCAGCAAGGTTAATACTGCAGTGTGTTCAACTACTGTCTCTCTTTATCTCTATTTCTCTCTCTTTCTCTCTTTCTCTTTCTGCGTGCGTAAATTCCTCAATCCATCAAGTTACACCAAGGGGTTAATTGAAGGTGACATTTCTAAACATTCGCTTCAGTGAGTGTTGAGTTCTTTTGATGACCCCGCTTCCTACATGCCTGCTCCTGTTGTCATAGGGATGGGACATTGACAGCAGCCTTGTACTGAAGGCTACAGACTATGGCCATTCGAACGATGACACAATGAGATGAGAGGCGTCTCTGTCATCCTCAACACGGTCGTCTTAGCTTTGATGTGATGAACAAAATATAGAAATTTGCACACTGTTGATCAACCCTGCAGTTTTATTGCGTAACGTTTCTAGCCGAAGGTCTTCGTCAGGCTCGAGTTGGATGTCACAACTTTCTCGTTGTTGGCCTTCTGTTGCTGTGCTTTGGAAGAGGCAGGATGCCCACACACACACACACACACACACACACACACACACACACACACACACACACACACACACACACACACACACACACACACACACACACACACACACACACACACACACACACACACACACACACACACACACACACACACCCTGTTGCCATTGCCTTTGGGTGAAGTGGGAGGATGACTCACACACTTCCTATGAGCAGATGTAATCTCCACCATCCCCAACTCTGTTTAGAGGATATGTGATGTGAAGTAGAGAAAAAGCCAGAGTCCAAACACCACATTCTTTGCTTCAGCTGAATTGAAATCTGAACTTTGAAGGAGGTGGTTTCAGACTGGTCATTTCAGACCCATTTTCTATTTTTTCAGACAGGTCATCTTTAGTCCATTTTTCAATCTTTTCAGACAGGTTTATTTTCCAGCTGTAAGAATTGGTCAAATTAAGATACTACACCTGTAGTAGCCTTTTTCACATCATCGTGCCTGAACCAAACTGTGCTAACTACTGACATGTTATTTTATTTTCAGTAAAGTTCCAGCAATCACGGTGTAGGCATAACCAGGCCCGCACAGTGCAGCTTGGTTTGGCTCGGCTCGGGTGCAGTCCAGTAGTGGGAAAAGCCCTGAGTGGGATTACCATATGATACTCACCAGAGGAAGTGAGAGTCAGGGACAGGAGGCAGAGGAGCACAGTGAAGTGCAGCATGTTGGTCTGTGTAGAACCCCCTGGAGGTGATGATTAGAACCAAGCTGATGATGGAACATTAGCAGGACAGGATGCTTTTCCTGCAAGGCAGACAGAGAGACAGAGAGTGGAGAGGCATACTGTAAATATCTGAGTCATGGTACAACCCATAATACCACTATAATGTGACGTAACATATGTGTTTCCACTACTGGGAGCGTTCTGTGATGTCGTATAATTAGTCTTCTAAAGACACGTCATCAACTTAACAAAGTTACACGATTTTAATTGCCGTAAGTAAGGTCAAGAAGGTATTAAAAAACATTGGGCAGCCATCCTCATAATAAACTTCTAAAGTCTAAACATAATGAACAGTACATATTGACCCCTTTTTAGTAGTGCTGTGATTATGTAGTGACCGAGTAGTTCAAACTTAAAGCAGTGACATTTCTCTAATTTACAGTTTAATCCACCTGACAGAGGGATGACATTCTCATTGGTCCGTCAAAACCAAACGACTGAGCGTGGACATGAAGAATAAGCTTAAAGGAATATTCCAGTGCATCAAGCTGAATACGCTTGGCCTTGTTGGCATCAGGTCGAAATACCCATTTCAGTAGACACAATAAACAGTTCAACAGGGTATGAGAACAAAACACTAGATGTCACTTGGCTGGCTCAATAGACCTGCTAGGTGCTACCATTTCACACTGGAAGGCCAAGGATAGAAAGAAGAAGAGAGCCCAATGGGGACGAAGAAGACGAAGTTAGGTAAGAACACATGAGGTATATGTAGCCTCCAATTTAGGGATGATATGAGTGAATTCATTGACTACGTTCCATACTCTAGCATTGCCCATGCCCATATAATAAAACACTGGCACAGTACAGTCCTAGTACCGTTTCCATTATTCACGTCATTGGTCCTGAACAACAGTAATGACCATGTCAGCCTCCTACGCACCACAGCAGGGGGGCAGCTCCACCAACAGGTTGACATCATCATGATTGAAAGGGTGACCGTTGTCACAAGCAGCAACCCTCCCAGAGCACTGTTTTAGCTGAGTGGGCACTCAAGACACTGCCCCCCAGACCAACAACAGAGACGAACTGGAAGAGATTTCATCTTCACTGCACTCGTATCAACCCATCGTCAAGGCAACACAATACGACAAGCAACAGCTGTTTCAGCAACACTCTAG
This sequence comes from Salvelinus fontinalis, assembly GCF_029448725.1. Taxonomy (NCBI): domain Eukaryota; kingdom Metazoa; phylum Chordata; class Actinopteri; order Salmoniformes; family Salmonidae; genus Salvelinus; species Salvelinus fontinalis. Next base: position 9,485,949 of record NC_074673.1, on the reverse strand, counting down.
AATGGTGGTCCTCGGAGGCAGCGGAACAGAGGAATAGAACAGCGAAACGACATCTTCCTGATGCTGCGTATCCCTGGAGACGTCTGCCATACCGACAGATAGGCTCCAGGTAATGATGTTCACCACTACCCAGTAAACCAAAATTGGTTCTGGGAAAGATCCCAGAACATTTGTAAGGTCGCGGCAAATGTTCTCATTACACAAAAACGGTTGAAAACAGAATGTTTGCATAAAACATTTGCCTGATGTAACAAGAACGTTCCTAGAACACATTTAATTAAAGTTCCCAGAATGTTTAATTAGGTTGGTGGAACAGTCTGGTGAGAACATTGTGGGGATGTCACAAAATATATGTTCCCAAAACACAAAAATTGTCCAGCTGTGTGGATGATTCTACAATGTTTCTTTTCAGTGCAAAAAAAAATTTGCCTGATGTTACAAGAACGTTCCCAGAACACGTTGTATGTTCTCTAAAAGGTTTCCAGAACATTTCTGTAGGTTGTGGGAACATTGTGGGGATATGACAAGATATAGGTTCCCAGAATATTTAATATGCTCAGTCATAAAATCTGATTTTAAACCCAAACCTAACATTAACCACAGTGCTAACCCTAAAGCCTAACCCTAACCTTAAATTAAGACCAAAAAACACATTTTTGTTTTTATGAAATTTGACAATATAGGCAATTTTGACTTTGCAGTTGGCCTATCTAAAGGGAAATTGCTCAGTTCTACCTTCAGGACAAAACTCATGACAATCACCGTCAACCTGCTGACATCAGTTGGAGGAATGGAGAGGTAACATGCTACGGTCATCAAACACTCCCTCTATGCCTCATCTAACCCTGACCAGGACTAAATGAGATTAACGGGTCTGATATGAGAGGCTATGAATCACACAGATGCAGAGGAGACAAGTGTTACCCCTAGGATTTTTATCAGCAGCGGTGGCAAGGAGATAGTGTGGTGGGGGGGGGGGGCATTGTCAATGGTCGTGGTCAAAAATGTTAGAGGGGGAGAGAACTTCACAGATCTTCATTGTAAAGGGTTTAAACACCATTTCCCATGCTTGTTCAATGAACCATAAACAATTCATGAACATGCACCTGTGGATCGGTCGTTAAGACACTAACAGCTTACAGACGGTAGGCAATTAACACCGTGCTTCTACACCTGCATTACTAGCTGTTTGGGGTTTTAGGCTGGGTTTCTGTACAGCACTTCGAGATATTAGCTGATGTACGAAGGGCTATATAAAATAAAATTGATTGAATTAAGGTCACAGTTATGAAAACTTAGGACACTAAAAAGAGGCCTTTCTACTGACTCTGAAAAACACGAAAAGAAAGATGCCCAGGGTCCCTGCTCATCTGCATGAACGTGCCTTAGGCATGCTACAAGGAGGCATGAGGACTGCAGATGTTGCCAGGGCAATAAATTGCAATGTCCGTACTGTGAGACGCCTAAGACAGCGCTACAGGGAGACAGGACGGACAGCCGATCGCCCACGCAGTGGCAGACCATGTGTAACAACACCTAAACAGGATCGGTACATCCGAACATCACACCTGCGGGACAGGTACAGGATGGCAATAACAACTGCCCGAGTTACACCAGGAACACACAATCCCTCCATCAGTGCTCAGACTATCCGCAGTAGGCTGAGAGAGGCTGGCTGAGTGCTTGTAGGCCTGTTGTAAAGGCAGGTCCTCACCAGACATTACCGGCAACAACATCGCCTATGGGAACAAACCCACTGTCGCTGGACCAGACAGGACTGGCAAAAAGTGCTCTTCATTGACGAGTCGCGGTTTTGTCTCACCAGGGGTGATGGTCAGATTTGCGTTTAACAACGAAGGAATGAGCGTTACACCGAGGCCTGTACTCTGGAGCGGGATTGATTTGGAGGTGGAGGGTCTGTCATGGACTGGGGCGGTGTGTCACAGCATCATCGGACTGAGCTTGTTGTCATTGCAGGCAATCTCAACGCTGTACGTTATAGGGAAGATATCCTCCTCCCTCATGTGGTACCCTCCCTGCAGACTCATCCTGACATGACCCTCCAGCATGACACCAGCCATACTGCTCGTTCTGTGTGTGATTTCCTGCAACACAGGAATGTCAGTGTTCTGCCATGGCCAGCGAAGAGCCCGGATCTCAATCCCATTGAGCACATCTGGGACCTGTTGGATTGGAGGGTGAGGGCTAGGGCTATTCCCCCCGGAAATGTCCTGGATCTTGCAGGTGCCTTGGTGGAAGAGTGGGGTAACATTTCACAGCAAGAACTGGTAAATCTGGTGCAGTCTATGAGGAGGAGATGCACTGCAGTACTTAATACAGCTGGTGGCCGCACCAGATACTGACTGTTGCTTTTGGACCCCCCCCTTTGTTCAGGGACACATTATTCCATTTCTGTTAGTCACATATCTGTGGAACTTGTTCAGTTTATGTCTCAGTTGTTGAATCTTGTTATGTTCATACAAATATTTACACATGTTAAGTTTGCTGAAAATAAACACAGTTGACAGTGAGAGGACAGTTCTTATTTTGCTGAGTTTAGATATATATTTTTTATATATATTATTTTTTTAAATCAAATTTTATTTTTTCTACACACACACACACACACACACACACACACACACACACACACACACACACACACACACACACACACACACACACACACACACACACACACACACACACACACACACACACACACACACACACACACATACCCTATCCATTGAGATGATGACATAATTTCTGAGCTTTACAGCTGGAGAAATGAAACAAAGAGGGGATTTCATCTTCACTGCACTCGTATCCTAGCAACAGATTTCAAAGGGAGCAGTTGTGTGTTTGCAGGGACCTTTTGTGACTGTGAATAAAAACTATGCAAACACTAATTTAAGACCGGAACACCATAGGTTGGGGACCTGGGCCTGTATTCATAAAGCATATCAGAGTAGCAGTGCTGATCTAGGATCAGGTCCCCATGTCCATGTCATCTGATGTATAATGATCTGAAAGACTAAACTGATCCTACAGCCCCAGGTCATTAATTCCTGGTCCACTACAAAACATGATGATACAGTAAAAGGCTCTCAACAGTACAACAACCCAGAGACTCTCATACACTGCAAACAGCTGGGATCCTGCATTTTCCAACATTATTAAGGTATGAATCATGAATATATTGAAGAAGTGCACATACAGATATGATATCTTAATTTGATCACTCTGTTTTCACCGAGATTTTTCCTACGCAGCAGGAAATTATAATTATAGTGTATCTGAGGTTTAAAAAGGCTTTCAAATTTCAGACTTGATTTATCCTAACTAAAAATGTATCAACCCCTACAAAAATATCCCTTAGTTATAATCAACATAATCATTCACATTTCTTGTTGCTGCAGGATAAATCTCCTGCTGTGAGAAACTGGTCAAATTAAGATAGCACATCTGTAGAAGAGGATATGTAGTGCATCTTGTAGAATACAGTATAATCGATCAAATACATATTTCACATATACAGTATCCTGTACCTATTACAGCCTCAAAAACATTTCACGATCTAAACAGACATCTAAGGGCTGGCTTCTACCTTTCTCTTTCTATGAAAGGTGTCCTATGTACTGTAGAATCAAAGAGACAGCAGAGGAACAGCAGAATAACAGCAGACAGGGTAGTGAATCTAATAATCAGTATTAATATGGTCTGGTCACCTCGGGCTCCTGGTTCCTCTGTTGCACCAGTCTGAATGCACCTGATGAGGGAACCTCACTTCCCTCACACTAAATCACCAGCCAGGGACCAGGAACCAGGAACCAGGGACCAGGGACTAGTGACCAGGGACCAGGGACTAGTGACCAGGGACTAGTGACCAGGGACTAGTGACCAGGGACCAGGGACCAGGAACCAGGGACCAGGGACTAGTGACCAGGGACTAGTGACCAGGGACTAGTGACCAGGGACTAGTGACCAGGGACTATTGACCAGGGACCAGGGACCAGGGACCAGGGACCAGGAACCAGGGACTAGTGACCAGGGACCAGGGACTAGTGACCAGGGTCCAGGGACTAGTGACCAGGGACCAGGAACCAGGAACCAGGGACCAGGGACTAGTGACCAGGGACCAGGGACTAGTGACCAGGGACTAGTGACCAGGGACCAGGAACCAGGGACTAGTGACCAGTGACCAGGAACCAGGGACTAGTGACCAGGGACTAGTGACCAGGGACCAGGGATTAGGGACTAGTGACCAGGGACCAGGGACCAGTGACCAGTGACTGGTGACCAGGGACTGGTGACCAGGGACTAGTGACCAGGAACCAGTGACCAGGGACTAGTTCCCAGGGACTATTGACCAGGGACTAGTGACCAGTGACCAGGGATAAGGGACCAGTGACTAGTGACCAGGGACCAGGAACCAGGGACCAGGGATCAGGAACCAGGGACTAGTGACCAGGAACCAGGGACCAGTGACCAGGGACTAGTGACCAGGGACTAGTGACCAGGGACCAGGGACTAGTGACCAGGAACCAGTGACCAGGGACTAGTGACCAGGAACCAGTGACCAGCGACCAGGGACTAGTGACCGGGAACTAGTGACCAGGGACTAGTGACCAGGGACTGGGTGCACAATTGAGCAAGAGGACAAGTATATTAGAGTGTCTAGTTTGAGAAACACACGCCTCACAAGTCCTCAACTGGCAGCTCCATTAAATAGTACCCGCACAACACCAGTCTCAACGTCAACAGTGAAGAGGCGACTCCGGGATGCTGGCCTTCTAGGCAGAGTTCCTCTGTCCACTGTCTGTGTTCTTTTTCCCATCTTAATCTTTTCTTTTTATTGGCCAGTCTGAGATATGGCTTTTTCTTTGCAACTCTGCCTAGAAGGCCAGCATTGTTTTCCTTGAAGCAGGCAAAAAAAGTGTTAAGCGAGGCGTCGTTGTCCGTTACATGGCTGGCTTTCCCTTTATGATCTCTGTGATTGTCTGGAGTCCCTGCCACATACGTCTCATGTCTGAGCCATTGAATTGCGACTCCACCTTGTCCCTGTACTGTTGTTTTGCCTCTTTGCATTACGCAGGTCGTAGCTAGTCTGTTTGTTCACGTCCATGGTCCCAGTCACCTTGCCATGGTCTGTTTGTACACGTCCATGTTCCCAGTCACCTTGCCATGGTCTGTTTGTACTCATCCATGTTCCCAGTCACCTTGCCATGGTCTGTTTGTACTCATCCATGTTCCCAGTCACCTTGCCATGGTCTGTTTGTACTCATCCATGTTCCCAGTCACCTTGCCATGGTCTGTTTGTACTCATCCATGTTCCCAGTCACCTTGTCATGGTCTGTTTGTACTCATCCATGTTCCCAGTCACCTTGCCATGGTCTGTTTGTACTCATCCATGTTCCCAGTCACCTTGCCATGGTCTGTTTGTACTCATCCATGTTCCCAGTCACCTTGTCATGGTCTGTTTGTACTCATCCATGTTCCCAGTCACCTTGTCATGGTCTGTTTGTACTCATCCATGTTCCCAGTCACCTTGTCATGGTCTGTTTGTACTCATCCATGTTCCCAGTCACCTTGTCATGGTCTGTTTGTACTCATCCATGTTCCCAGTCACCTTGTCATGGTCTGTTTGTACTCATCCATGTTCCCAGTCACCTTGTCATGGTCTGTTTGTACTCATCCATGGTCCCAGTCACCTTGCCATTGACACGATACTGATGATTGTGTAACGTGGCTGACTTGGGGGTCTCATTAACCAGTAGTCTGATTTGGATCTGATAGGGCTGTCTCTCTTTCCCCACTGTGTTTACCACATGCCAACAGTGTTTTAATGCCGAGTCACTGCCATTCAACTATCCACTAGCAGTGTAAAAAATGTGTAAAAATATGTCGAGAGAGAGCATGGCGAGACCCAGACAATTAAAAAACCTTGTGACCGGACTGGAGTATTACAAGACTGCAGTACAGCACCTGCCAACAGTGTTTTAATGCTGAATCACTGCTATTCAACTATCCACTAGCAGTGTTACGTATTATAGCCTTCCCCTATGAATTATTTATCAAAGATAATTGACTTGTGAATATAGACGATAACAGACGATAAAAATGTGGCCTCCTTACACTACATCTCCCCAATGAATCCTCGATAGAGGCTTTCTATTTATTTTCTGGTTTCCACTGCTTCCATCTCTTTACATAGACCATCCTGTAGCACAGGGAAGCATCTCCCAGTGGACCCACTGAATGGTGGATTCTATTAAAAGAGGAGAGGAGGTACAGACACAGCCCATCCAACCCTATTAGACGGGAGATAGAACAGCACAGAGCACAGTACCTGCAGATAGAGCTTCACCCTGGCCCACACGGTCTGCTGAGAACCCTTGTTGCTCTGACAACAGGGTCTATTTGTTGGATGAGGATATAGATACTGTGCCCGTTTGGTTCTCTGTAAAAGCTAGTTCTGTTGCCAACGTTTTGCTACGCTGTGCCCTATTGAAGATGACCGAGACTTAACAGATCAATTCTAGCTACCTGCAATCCTACTTACCACTTGTAAAAATTACTAGACAATCTATTAAGCAGAAAACTGTCAGTGTATAGAGAAGACAAAGACCCATAATGCTAGAGTAATAACTCTATAATTCCAACCCGTCAAGACAATCAACTGGATTGATTATTGATTTGACTGGGACGTTCATGGCAATAACTGTTTTGCTTTGTCCTCTGTGTAGGTCTAGCTAATGGTACGGCCCGGTACACGTCCTAGTGACTAGACTACTGCAAAGAATGCCCCACACAGCAGGCATAGTGTTGGGATGTAATCCTATCGTAGACTGGCCCAGTCATGCTCCATTCTCTGTGTCGCTCACTCTCTCTAGTCTCCACTACTTGTCACACTAATGTAATGTAAGCTGCTTATCCTGCTCTTCCAGTCAACATAATGCCTTTAGGGTCACGAAGGCTACGCACACCAGCTGACCAATAATCAATAACGGCAGCGCAATCATTCACTCAATTCATGCCATGCATTTAAGCCATGCATTTTTTATTTAACCTTTATTTTATCATGGAGTCATACTTGAAGTGTATAATATCATGTTAGTGTATTTACAATAGTTTATATTCCATGAAAGTATTTCCAGTAAACAGGAATCTGAGCTACTGGCATGTGATAACATGTTTTCTTTATGAAGGCCTGTGAAGCTTTTTCACTGGTACGGTCAATTCACGGTCCATCTCCATTATAGAGTACTAACTGTCACATCACCATGGAGACACAGTTCTTTATTCACTTGACCTTTCTCTTTTCATAATGCTCCCATTGTTTCTAACTGTCCCCTCTCACACACAGCTTCAGAACCATGACTATGAAATGTTGAAATGTCGGTCAGGGGGTAAATGGCAGGGTGTAAATGGCAGGGGGTAAACGGCAGGGGGTAAACGGCAGGGGGTAAATGGCAGGGGGTAAATGGCTGGGGGTAAATGGCAGGGGGTAAACGGCAGGGGGTAAACAGCAGGGGGTAAATGGCAGGGGGTAAACGGCAGGGGGTAAATGGCAGGGGGTAAACGGCAGGGGGTAAATGGCTGGGGGTAAATGGCAGGGGGTAAACGGCAGGGGGTAAACAGCAGGGGGTAAATGGCTGGGGGTAAACGGCTGGGGGCAAAAAGCAGGGGGTAAATGGCTGGGGGTAAACGGCAGGGGATAAATGGCTGGGGATAAACAGCAGGGGATAAACGGCAGGGGGTAAATGGCTGGGGGGTAAACGGCTGGGGGTAAACAGCAGGGGATAAACGGCAGGGGGTAAATGGCTGGGGGTAAATGGCTGGGGGAAACGGCAGGGGGTAAACAGCAGGGGGTAAATGGCTGGGGGTAAACGGCTGGGGGCAAAAAGCAGGGGGTAAATGGCTGGGGGTAAACAGCAGGGGATAAACGGCAGGGGGTAAATGGCTGGGGGTAAACGGCAGGGGATAAATGGCTGGGGGGTAAACGGCTGGGGGCAAATGGCTGGGGGGTAAACGGCTGGGGGTAAACGGCTGGGGGCAAAAAGCAGGGGGTAAATGGCTGGGGGTAAACAGCAGGGGATAAACGGCAGGGGGTAAATGGCTGGGGGTAAACGGCAGGGGATAAATGGCAGGGGGTAAACGGCAGGGGATAAATGGCTGGGGATAAACAGCAGGGGATAAACGGCAGGGGGTAAATGGCTGGGGGTAAACGGCAGGGGGTAAATGGCTGGGGGGTAAACGGCTGGGGGCAAACAGCAGGGGATAAACGGCTGGGGGTAAATGGCTGGGGGGAAAACGGCTGGGGGCAAACAGCAGGGGGCAAACAGCAGGGGGTAAATGGCAAGGGGTAAACGGCTGGGGGCAAAAAGCAGGGGGTAAATGGCTGGGGGTAAACAGCAGGGGATAAACGGCAGGGGGTAAATGGCTGGGGGCAAACAGCAGGGGGTAAACGGCAGGGGATAAATGGCAGGGGATAAACAGCAGGGGATAAACGGCAGGGGGTAAATGGCTGGGGGGTAAACGGCTGGGGGCAAACAGCAGGGGGTAAACAGCTGGGGGTAAATGGCTGGGGGCAAACGGCAGGGGGTAAACGGCAGGGGGTAAATGGCTGGGGGTAAACGGCAGGGGGTAAATGGCTGGGGGTAAATGGCTGGGGGCAAACAGCAGGGAGTAAACGGCAGGGGGTAAATGGCTGGGGGTAAACAGCAGGGGGTAAACGGCAGGGGGTAAATGGCTGGGGGCAAACAGCGGGGGGTAAATGGCTGGGGTAAACGGCAGGGGGTAAATGGCTGGGGGTAAACGGCAGGGGGTAAATGGCTGGGGGTAAATGGCTGAGGGCAAACAGCAGGGGGTAAACGGCAGGGGGTAAATGGCTGGGGGTAAACGGCAGGGGGTAAATGGCGGGGGGTAAATGGCTTGGAGTAAATGGCAGGAGGTAAATGGCTGGGGGTAAATGGCGGGGGGTAAATGGCTGGGGGTAAATGGCTTGGAGTAAATGGCAGGAAGTAAATGGCGGGGGGTAAATAGCTGAGGGTAATTGGCAGAGGGTAATTAACTGGGGGTAAATGGGAGGGGGTAAATGGCTTGGAGTAAATGGCAGGAGGTAAATGGCTGGGGTTAAATGGCTGGGGGTAAATGACTGGGGGTAAATGGCTGGAGGTAAATGGCTGGGGGTAAATTACTGGGGAGAAATGACTCGGGAACTGGCTGTGAGGTAAATTTTTCCAAAGGAGTAATCACTGATAACTGGGATATTCTTTCAATCCAATAGTCACACACACACGCGCACACGCACACACACGAACCCTACTCTCTGTACTGTTTACTACCCAAACACGCCAAATCAGACACTCGTGTGTATCTATCCATGGAGTCGAGGTATGGAAAGACTGTCATGATCAATGGGCTTCAGGTCAAAGGTCAAAGAAGGACTGAACCCCTGAAAGCAATAAAGATCACACCGTCCTATTACAATATGACACATCTGGTCTGAGAAGACAGCAGCTAAGTCGTCTCCATAGGATAACAGGTATATACATACACAATGCACATCTCAACCCCCACTCACTGACTACCTAGTATCTGTAGGCTTCTGCAACACAAGTCACATCAACAGCATGATTGGTCCTTCAAGACAGCTACACTGTGGTGGCATGTATAGAATATAATATCATAGAATGTAATAGAAAATCATTGTCCAAGAGGGAACATCAGTGTGCTGTGAAAACAAAGCAAATTACAAGAGCAATGAATCCTACAGTGGCATCAATACCATTTATTCTACATTAGCCAGCTAACGCTATGAGACAAACAATAAAACAGATTAATCTAAGTCAAGGCTTCCAAGTACCTAGCCCCATTCATCACATTATTGGATTAAAGGAAAATAATCCAACATTAGGCCACAGATTCCCTTAGGCCACAGATTCCCAGAAACCACAGAGAAAGAAAAAACACTTTGACATAACCCAGAAGGGTGTGTGCTCAACCCCCTCCTGTACTCACTGTTAACCCATGACTGCGTGGCCACGCACACCTCCAACTCAATCATCAAGTTTGCAAACGACACAACAGTAGTTGGCCTAATTACCAACAACGACGAGACAGCCTACAGGGAGGAGGTGAGGGCACTCACTCATCACATGAATGTGGTGTCAGGAAAACAGCCTCTCACTCAACGTCAACAAAACAAAGGAGATGATCGTGGACTTCAGGAAACAGCAGAGGGAGTACCCCCTTATCCACATCGACGGGACAGCAGTGAAGAAGGTGGAAAGTTTTAAGTTCCTCGGCGTACACATCACAGACTGAAATGGTTTACCCACACAGACAGTTTGGTGAAGAAGGTGCAACAGCGCCTCTTCAACCTTAGGAAGCTGAAGAAATTTGGCTTGGCACCTGAAACCCTCACAAACATTTACAGATGCACAACTGAGAGCATCCTGTCGGGCTGTATCACTGCCTGGTACGGCAACTGTACTGCCCACAACCGCAGGGCTCTCCAGAGGGTAGTGCAGTCTGCCCAAAGCATCACCGGGGGCAAACTACCTGCCCTCCAGGACACATACACCACCCGATGTCACAGGAAGGCCAAACAGAACAACAACCACGTAAGCCACTGCCTGTTCACCCCGCAATCATCCAGAAGGCGAGGTCAGTGCAGGTGCATCAAAGCTGGCACCGAGAGACTGAAAAACAGCTTCTATCTTAAGGCCATCAGACTGTTAAATAGCCATCACTAGCACATTAGAGGCTGCTGCCTGTATACATAGACTTGAAGTCACTGGCCACTTTAATAATATTTCATATTTTGCATTACTCATCTCATATGTATATACTGTATTCTATTCTACTGTATCTTAGTCTATGCCGCCCTGACATTGCTCGTCCAAATATTTATATATTCTTAATTCCATTGCTTTACTTAGATTTGAGTGTATTGTGTGAAATTGTTAGATACTACTGCACTATCAGTGCTAGAAGCACAAGCATTTCGCTACACCCGCAATAACATCTGCTAATCACATGTATGTGACCAATAACATTTGATTTGATTTTGATTTGATCAAATGAGCCACAAACCATAGAGATTAATTGTATTTTGTCTTTCAGAGGGCTTACATTCATTGGTGCAATGAATATCCATAAACCACAACCTGCCATATCATATATTATTGATGATTCATTGGCTGACATTGAACATAACAAGATAGAAAATAGAGCAGAACACTGTGTTGCTACTGCTGCTGCCTGCTACTGCTGCTGCCACCTGCTACTGCTGCTACCGCCTGCTACTACTGCTGCTACTGTTGCTGCCTGCTACTGATGCTAATGCCTGCTACTTCTACTGCTGCTGCTACTGCTGCTGCTGCCTGCTACTGCTGCTGCCGCCTGCTACTACTGCTGCTACTGTTGCTGTCTGCTACTGCTGCTGCTGCCTGCTACTGTTGCTGCCTGCTACTACTGCTTCTGCCTGCTACTGCTGCTGCTACTGTTGCTGCCTGCTACTGCTGCTGCCGCCTGCTACTGCGGCTGCCTGCTACTGCTGCTGCCGCCTGCTACTGCTGCTGCCTGCTACTGCTGCTAATGCCTGCTACTACTACTGCTTCTGTCTGCTACTGCTGCTGCTACTGTTGCTGCCCGCTACTGCTGCTGCTGCCTGCTACTGCTGCTGCCGCATGCTACTACTGCTACTGCTGCTGCCGCCAGCTGCTGCCTGCTACTGCTGCTGCTGCCTGCTACTGCTGCTGCAGGCTACTGCTGCTAATGCCTGCTACTACTACTGCTGCCTGCTACTGCTGCTGCCTGCTACTGCTGCTAATGCCTGCTACTACTACTGCTGCCTGCTACTGCTGCTGCCTGCTACTGCTGCTAATGCCTGCTACTACTACTGCTGCCTGCTACTGCTGCTGCCGCCTGCTACTGCTGCTGCCTGCTATTACTGCTACTACTGCTGCTGCCTGCTACTGCTGCTGCGGCTGGCTGCTACTGCTGCTGCAGAGGCAGAGGAGAGGAGCGCTCAGTCAGAGAGGCGGAGGAGAGGAGCGCTCAGTCAGAGAGGCGGAGGAGAGGAGCGCTCAGTCAGAGAGGCAGTGGAGAGGAGCGCTCAGACAGAGAGGCGGAGGAGAGGAGCACTCAGTCAGAGAGGCGGAGGAGAGGAGAGCTCAGTCAGAGAGGCAGGGGAGAGGAGAGCTCAGTCAGAGAGGCGGAGGAGAGGAGCACTCAGTCAGAGAGGCGGAGGAGAGGAGAGCTCAGTCAGAGAGGCAGGGGAGAGGAGAGCTCAGTCAGAGAGGCGGAGGAGAGGAGAGCTCAGTCAGAGAGGCGGAGGAGAGGAGCGCTCAGTCAGAGAGGCGGAGGAGAGGAGAGCTCAGTCAGAGAGGCGGAGGAGAGGAGCGCTCAGTCAGAGAGGCGGAGGAGAGGAGAGCTCAGTCAGAGAGGCAGTGGAGAGGAGAGCTCAGTCAGAGAGGCGGAGGAGAGGAGCGCTCAGTCAGAGAGGAGAAAGAGAGGAGCGCTCAGTCAGAGAGGCGGAGGAGAGGAGAGCTCAGTCAGAGAGGCGGAGGAGAGGAGCGCTCAGTCAGAGAGGCGGAGGAGAGGAGCGCTCAGTCAGAGAGGAGAAAGAGAGGAGCGCTCAGTCAGAGAGGAGAAAGAGAGGCGCACTCAGTCAGAGAGGCGGAGGAGAGGAGCGCTCAGACAGAGAGGAGAAAGAGAGGAGCGCTCAGTCAGAGAGGCGGAGGAGAGGAGAGCTCAGTCAGAGAGGCGGAGGAGAGGAGCGCTCAGTCAGAGAGGCGGAGGAGAGGAGCGTTCAGTCAGAGAGGAGAAAGAGAGGAGCGCTCAGTCAGAGAGGCGGAGGAGAGGAGCGTTCAGTCAGAGAGGAGAAAGAGAGGAGCGCTCAGTCAGAGAGGCAGAGGAGAGGAGCAGGACAGGAGTGATGCCAATACCCTGCCATTAAAGACGCCTCCCCGCCGTACAGAGTTGCATTGCCGAGAGATCGGCGACACACACACGCACACACACACAGCGGACAGGGGAAGGTCTAATCTCTTAAACCCACGCCCCTGTCTCATAGACCCTTAGACAGACACACACTCAAACATGAACAACAGTGCACACACACACACTCTATCTCTATTGTCATACCCTTGGCTGAGGGCAAGACCTTGATGCCTCAGGTGCAGAAAAACCTTTTGAATGAATCCCGTTTCCTCTTCCTCTTTATCATCATCACCACCACAATCATTATCATCATCACCACCACCACCACCACCATCATTATCATCATCACCACCACCACCATCATTATCATCATCACCACCACCACCATCATTATCATCATCATCACCACCACAATCATTATCATCATCACCACCACCACCACAATCATTATCATCATTACCACCACCACAATCATTATCATCATCACCACCACCACCATCATTATCATCATTACCACCACCACCATCATTATCATCACCACCACCACCACCACAATCATTATCATCATCACCACCACCACCACCACCATCATTATCATCATCATCACCACCACCACAATCATTATCATCATCACCACCACCACAATCATTATCATCATCACCACCACCACAATCATTATCATCATCACCACCACCACAATCATTATCATCATCACCACCACCACCACAATCATTATCATCATCACCACCACCACAATCATTATCATCATCACCACCACCACAATCATTATCATCATCACCACCACCACAATCATTATCATCATCACCACCACCACCACCATCATTATCATCACCACCACCACCACAATCATTATCATCATCACCACCACCACCACCACCACCACCATCATTATCATCATCACCACCACCATCATTATCATCATCATCACCACCACAATCATTATCACCACCACCACCACCATCATTATCATCATCACCACCACCACAATCATTATCATCATCACCACCACAATCATTATCATCATCACCACCACAATCATTATCATCATCACCACCACCACCACCACCATTATCATCATCACCACCACCATCATTACCATCATCACCACCACCACCATCATTATCATCATCATCACCACCACAATCATTATCATCATCACCACCACCACCACAATCATTATCATCACCACCACCACAATCATTATCATCATCACCACCACCACAATCATTATCATCATCACCACCACCACCATCATTATCATCATTACCACCACCACCATCATTATCATCACCACCACCACCACAATCATTATCATCATCACCACCACCCCCACCACCACCACCACCACCATCATTATCATCATCACCACCACCATCATTATCCTCATCATCACCACCACCACCATCATTATCATCATCATCATCACCAGCACCACAATCATTATCATCATCACCACCACCACCACCATCATTATCATCATCACCACCACCACCACCACCACCATCATTATCATCATCATCACCACCATCATTATCATCATCATCACCACCACCATCATTATCATCATCACCACCACCACAATCATTATCATCATCACCACCACCACCATCATTATCATCATTACCACCACCACCATCATTATCATCACCACCACCACAATCATTATCATCATCACCACCACCACAATCATTATCATCATCACCACCACCACCACCACCACCATCATTATCATCATCACCACCACCATCATTATCATCATCATCACCACCACCACAATCATTATCATCATCATAACCACCACCACCACCATCATTATCATCATCATCATCACCAAAATCATTATCATCATCACCACCACCATCATTATCATCATCACCACCACCACAATCATTATCATCATCACCACCACAATCAATATCATCATCACCACCACCACCATCATTATCATTATCACCACCACCACCATCATTATCACCACCACCACCATCATTATCATCATCGCCATCATCAATCAAATGTATTTCAATCAAATGTATTTTTAAAGCCCTTCTTACATCAGCTGATGTCACAAAGCGCTGTACAGAAACCCAGCCTAAAACCCCAAACAGCATGCAATGCAGGTGTAGAAGCACAGTGGCTAGAAAAAGTCTCTAGAAAGGCCAGAACCTAGGAAGAAACCTAGTGAGGAACCAGGCTATGAGGGGTGGCCAGTCCTCTTCTGGCTGTGTAGGGTGGAGATTATAACAGAACATGGCCAAGAAGTTCAAATATTCATAGATGACCAGCAGGGTCAAATAATCATCATCATCACCATCGTCACCATCACCATCGTCACCATCCCCATCATCATGCTCGCTGTGACACAAATATTTTTGACTGAAGATATTTGACTATAAGTCCAAGAGTATAAAGGCCTGGAGAATGAAAAACATGAGCAAGAGAACAAGACTCAGCAACTTGTAAACATCCTTCAAGCATTAAACATGAGAGGACAGGATGTGAAAGACGATGTAATTAGTATGGGTATCTCACTAAATCACTGCCATTAAGCCTTACTCCCTGGGGTTGTTCTAATTCAATACCTCCTCGAGATACTTAGTCTGTCAAACACATTCAGTGGTGCCATCTTTTCACTCACTCACACACTCACACACAGTGGTAAAGTATTCCCTTCATCCCATATCAGTTATCTGTCTGGAGAGTGTTGCCCTGATTTGAAGGTCATATCCTGAGTTTCTCTAACAAGTCTCAGTGACATGATACTTAAGGGGAAAGCAGAAGCAAAAGCATTAAAAGGAAAAAATACTTCATTGAAATAGAATACAAGATGTTGCAGCCCAGAATCCCAAGCTAAGTAGACGCAGCCTTTGCTCTCCATTGGGGATATAATCCAGTCACCATTTATGATAAAAATGCTGAGCAAGAGCTATAAAGATTTGCAAGAGAATAGTTTAGCAGATAATGGGTAGGGTGTGACGATACACAGTATCTTCTGGAAGTGCACAATGCTTGTTAGGGAACTCCCCACTCACGAGACCTCTGGAGTGGGATTGGATAGGGAATAGGGGAAGAAAAAAGAGAGAGCGAGTTTTTATAAAACCCTTTATTTTATACTCAAGTATTAACACAAATATTGTCACACTGCCTTTTCAGAAATTACACAACAAATGTGTGATTCTTAAATAAACATAAAAGTAACAAATCAATAAAATAAAAAATAATTTACATTCAACTAATTTCATCAACAAAAAATAGTTTCCCCTCCTCCACAAAACATACCGCTCCTTCATAAATCCACTTCTCCTCAAACAATGGGAGATTTTTTACAACCGAGAAGAACTCAAAATCCACTTTTATTCTCGCTTTAACTAATCCTTTAAAAAACATCTTACATCCTTACCATATCTCTTGTCTATCTTGTTTTTCAAACTCAGAAAAATGTAAAAATTGACATCCTAGCTTGTCCAAAAATAAAATTTAACAGTTGACTTTTTCTTTTCTGTTGCTTACTATATTGAAACCCCAAAATAAAAACAGTGTTATTGAAAATCACAAAAACTTGAACATTTCAAAAAGAGGCTTTATCCTCTCACACTCCATAAAACAGTCAAAAATAGTTGATCTTATGTTACAAAAATGACATCCATCTCCAACATCTGAATTAATAACAGATAAAAAGCATTAACTGCAATGATGCCATGCAACACCCTCCATTGCATATCACCAGTCCCCTTTTGTAACGGTGGCTTGTACAGTGCTCTCCATGCTGGCTTTACCTTGTCATCATCACCCTCCATTACATATCACCAGTCCCCTTTAGTAACGGTGGCTTGTACAGTGCTCTCCATGCTGGCTTTACCTTGTCATCATCACCCTCCATTACATATCACCAGTCCCCTTTAGTAACGGTGGCTTGTACAGTGCTCTCCATGCTGGCTTTACCTTGTCATCATCACCCTCCATTACATATCACCAGTCCCCTTTAGTAACGGTGGCTTGTACAGTGCTCTCCATGCTGGCTTTATCTTGTCATCAAGGCCCAGTTTTACCCTCCAAGTAGTATATTTTCTATTTATCTTTATTTAAAACCTTGACACACCCCCTATATAACTCCTTCCCATTCACCTCATCCAAACCCACCTCTTCCAACCCTCTCAAATCCACTAATAAAGCCTTTCGGTAGGACTGGAGTACTTGGTGTAATCCCTAGTCTGGGAAATCTTGTGCCTTTTTCTTGTAACTCTTGAGCATAATCCCCTCTTCTGTTGACAGAGCCTTCCTGCAACTTCCCAGCAGTTGTCCGACAATCCTTTCTGACCTCACCCCCAAATGTTCAGCCACCCGTCCTCCATCCATTAATGTGGGCCCAGCCATGTACATTAACTTCCTAAGGGTGATGCCTTAGGCCCAGCCATGTCCATTAACATCCTTAGGGTGATGATTTTTCCTTTCACCAACATCTTGGAGAAATGTGGAACAGCTTCAGCTGTACAATCCAGTCTTGCCCCATAGACCAGAGGTTCCTACAACAGCCAATGCACTGACTCAGCCTTAGTGTGTCTGGACACCTTCATTATACTCCAAACCCTAAGAAGGCCTCTGTAAAACGGAGGTACTCCATCCCTAGAAATCTGGCTACTATCAACCAAAAATAAAGCCTTATTTAACTCTAATCCCCCAACCTGCTGTAATACCAGACCTGCCACCCCTCTCCACACCACATTTTTCGGTCCATAGAGCAACCTTTGAATAAACTAAACCCGGAAAGCAGCAGATGTACAAGACCTTGTCCCCCCCTTCTCGTTTGACAACTACAAAATACTTTGTGGAACCCAGTGATATTTATTCCAAATACAATCTACAATAATTGCCTGTATCTTAGCCAGAAGGACAGATAGTGGCTCTAAACATGACAACCGATGCCACAGTGCAGAAGCAAACACATTGTTAACAATAATAGTACGCCCCCTGTATGACATTCTAGATAACAATCAACGCCATCTCCTCATCCTCCTTCCAACATTTCAACCACCGCATTCCAATTTATTTCCATTGTCCCCTCATCCCCTAAGTACACTCCAAGATACTTGAACCCCCCCCCCCCCCTCACATCATTCCAACCCCCTGGCAAAGCCATGATCCCTCCAGATCATTTCCCAATCTGTAAAGCACAACTTTTTCCCCAGTTTACCTTTGTAGAGGTTATTCCCTTAAACCGATCAACCATGAGACTCAAACTATCCACCTCCGCTTGATTTTTCACGACATCATCAGCATAGACTGAGAGACGAATAGGAGGAATTTCCTCTGAAAGGTTCCCCCCTTCAATGCAACTTCTAATTCGTTTTAGTAGTGTCTCTATAGCGATGACATACACCATTCCATACAACGAACACCCCTGCCTAATTCCTCTACACACTTTAAAAGTAGCACTCAAGCCACCGTCAATAAAACCAGAGCTGAAACCAAAAGCCTCCAAAGTGGCCCCATAGGTATTGATGTTCAACTCGGTCAAATGCCTTTTCCTGATCAATTGAAATTAGACCAGCATCCAACCCAACAGCCCTAGAGACGTCCAAAAAATCCAGAATCAGGGAAATGTTATCCCCTATCTGCCTGCCGGGAACACAGCAGGACTGGTCCGTGTGTATGATTTACCCTATCACCTCCCTCAGCCTGTTGGACAAAGCCTTGGACAGGAATCTTATAATCAGTGCACATTAAGGCCACCGGCCTCCAGTTCTTCACCTCCATACGGTCACCATTTTTTGGCAGTAAGGTGAGGACAGCCCTTCTGCAGCTTATCGGTAGTAACGCTCCGGTCAAACTAACGTTAACAACTGCTAGCCAATCCTCTCCCAACATAGCCCAAATAGACTTAAGTCAACATGAAGCTCATCAATACCCGGTGCCTTTCCATTTTCTATGCCTTTTAATGCAGGGTTTAGCTCCTGCAAAGACAATGGTTGCTCTAGCTCAACCTGAGCTTCTGCAGCCACCTGTAGGAGCCCACCAAGGAACTGCTGTGTCACTGTTTTATCCTCTTTGTACTCACTCTTGTAGAGCTCAGCATAGAACTATTCTGCCCTCATTCTAATTTCACTTGAGCTAGTGAGCTCCTGTCCAACAGCTGATTTGAGGCAATGAATAATTCTTCTTTGTCCATTCTGTTTCTCTAAACCAAAGAAAAAATTGGATGAGGCATTCATTTCAGATATTCCCTGAAATGTACTTCTCACCAATGCCCCCTGTGCTCTGATACCCAACAGGTCTGCCAAAGCGGCTTTTTTTCTCTTGAGTGCCTGAATATGGCATCGATCTCCTGTGGTCTCAACCAACGTCAGGCGTTCCACTATCTCAGACTCTAGGGCGTTCATTGATCTGGTGATATCTCTGGTGATATTCATCGTGTATTGATTACAGAATTGTTGATTCTGGATTTTCCCTATATCCCACCACTGTTGAAGAGATATAAAACTAGCCTTTTCAGACCTCCACCTCTCACAGAGAAAATCTAAAACATTTACTGAAGTGAGCATCACTCAAAAAAGGTATATTAACATGCCAGTATGTACTTGTGGGTTTTACAGCGTTAATGTCCACCACCTCTGTTACTAAACAATGATCAGAACACTGGGGTTTTACAGTGTTAATGTCCACCACCTCTGTTACTAAACAATGATCAGAATACTGGGGTTTTACAGTGTTAATGTCCACCACCTCTGTTACTAAACAATGATCAGAACACTGGGGTTTTACAGTGTTAATGTTCACCACCTCTGTTACTAAACAATGATCAGAACACTGGGGTTTTACAGTGTTAATGTCCACCACCTCTGTTACTAAACAATGATCAGAACACTGGGGTTTTACAGTGTTAATGTCCACCACCTCTGTTACTAAACAATGATCAGAACACTGGGGTTTTACAGTGTTAATGTCCACCACCTCTGTTACTAAACAATGATCAGAACATCCCACTGGGGTTTTACAGCGTTAATGTCCACCACCTCTGTTACTAAACAATGATCAGAACACTGGGGTTTTACAGTGTTAATGTCCACCACCTCTGTTACTAAACAATGATCAGAACACTGGGGTTTTACAGTGTTAATGTCCACCACCTCTGTTACTAAACAATGATCAGAACACTGGGGTTTTACAGTGTTAATGTCCACCACCTCTGTTACTGTAACGGCTGGTGCTCTCCTCATCCTCAGATGAGGTGAGGAGAGAAGGATCTTCAGACCAAAACGCAGCTTCAGGGAAATAAGCCATCTTTATTATAAATACGACGGCAACACGAAACAAAACAAAACACTTTCAAAACTACAAAACAAGAAAACGACGTAGACGAAACCTGAACATAAACTTACATAACTAAACATAAACTCACGTACAGGAAACAGACGACATCGAAACGAAACGAAACAAACAAACGCTACAGTCCAGTGTGGTACGAACATACATACAGACACAGGAGACAATCACCCACCAACAAACAGTGAGAATGCCCTACCTAAATATGACTCTTAATTAGAGGAAAACGCAAACCACCTGCCTCTAATCAAGAGCCATACCAGGCAAACCAAAACCAACATAGAAACAGATAACATAGACTGCCCACCCAAAACTAACGCCCTGACCATAAACACATAAAAACAACATAAAACAGGTTAGGACTGTTACAGTACCCCCCCCTCAAGGTGCGAACGCCGGGCGCACCAGCACAAAGTCCAGGGGAGGGTCCGGGTGGGCAGTTGACCACGGTGGTGGCTCCGGCTCAGGACGCTCTCCCCACACCACCATAGTCACTCCCCTCTTCTGTCTACCCCTTCCACTGACCACCCTAAAACTACCTTCCCCTAAATAAACAGCCAGCACCGGGACAAGGGGTAGCACCGGGACAAGGGGCAGCACCGGAACAAGGGGCAGCACCGGGACAAGGGGCAGCACCAGGATAAGGACCAGCACCGGAATAAGGGGCAGCACCGGGACAAGGGGCAGCACCGGGACAAGGGGCAGCACCGGGACAAGGGGCAGTACCGGGACAAGGGGCAACACCGGGACAAGGGGCAGATCCCGGCTGAAGGACTCTGGCAGGTCCTGTTTGGACGGCTCTGGCAGGTCCTGGCTGGACGGCTCTGGCAGGTCCATGCAGGCTGACGGCTCTCGACGCTCATGGCAGACTGACGGCTCTCTACGCTCATGGCAGGCTGACGGCTCTCGACGCTCATGGCAGGCTGACGGCTCTCGACGCTCATGGCAGGCTGACGGCTCTCGACGCTCATGGCAGGCTGACGGCTCTCGACGCTCATGGCAGGCTGACGGCTCTCGACGCTCATGGCAGGCTGACGGCTCTGGCTGCTCATGGCTCTCTGACGGCTCTGGCTGCTCATGGCTCTCTGACGGCTCTGGCTGCTCATGGCTCGCTGGCGGCTCTGGCAGATCCTGTCTGGTTGGCGGCTCTGGCAGATCCTGTCTGGTTGGCGGCTCTGGCAGATCCTGTCTGGTTGGCGGCTCTGGCAGATCCTGTCTGGTTGGCGGCTCTGGCAGATCCTGTCTGGCGGGCGGCTCTAGCGGCTCCTGTCTGGCTGACGGCTCTTGCGGCTCCTGTCTGGCGGATGGCTCTGTAGGCTCATGGCAGACGGGCGGCTTTGCAGGCTCATGGCAGACGGGCGGCTTTGCAGGCTCCTGGCAGACGGATGACTCAGATGGCGCTGGGGAGACGGATGGCTCAGATGGCGCTGGGGAGACGGATGGCTCAGATGGCGCTGGGGAGACGGATGGCTCAGATGGCGCTGGGGAGACGGATGGCTCAGATGGCACTGGTGAGACGGATGGCTCTGGCCGGATACGGCGCACTGTAGACCTGGTGCGTGGTGCCGGAACTGGAGGCACCGTGCTAATGATAAGCACCTTCCTACTAGTGCGGGGAGCAGGAACAGGGCACACTGTATTCTCAAAGCCTACTCCACAACTGATGCGCGGCACCGGCACTGGTGACGCCGGGCTGAGGACAAGCACATCAGGATTAGTAGGGGGAGAAGATACAGTTTGTACAGGGCTCTGGAGACGCACAGGTGGCTTAGTGCGTGGTGCCGGAACTGGAGGCACCGGGCTAGATACACGCACTACAGGGAGAGTGCGTGGAGGAGGAACAGGGCTCAGGATACGCACTGGTAGCCTAGTGCGTAGTGTAGACACTGTAGGTACTAGGCTGGGGCGGGGAGGTGGTGCCGGAAATACCGGACCGTGGAGGCGTACTGGCACTCTTGAGCATTGAACCCGCCCAACCTTACCTGGTTGAATGCTCCCGGTCGCCCGACCAGTGCGGGGAGGTGGAATAACCCGCACCGGCCTATGTAGGCGAACCGGGGAAACCATGCGTAAGGCAGGTGCCATGTATGCCGGCCCGAGGAGACGCACTGGAGACCAGACGCGTTGAGCCGGCCTCATGACACCTGGCTCAATACCCAATCTAGCCCTCCCAGTGCGGGGAGGTGGAATAACCCGCACTGGGCTATGCACTCGTACAGGAGACACCGTGCGCTCTACTGCGTAACACGGCGCCTGCCCGTACTCCCGCTCTCCACGGTAAGCCTGGGAAGTGGGCGCAGGTCTCCTACCTGCCCTTGGCCCACTACCTCCTAGCCTCCCCCCAAGAAATTTTTGGGAATTACTTACGGGCTTTTTTGGCTTCCGTGCCAGACGCGTTCCCTCATAGCTCCGGTTCCTCTCCCCGGTAGCCTCTGCTCTCCTCAGTGCCTCCACCTGTTCCCATGGGAGGCGATCCCTACCAGCCAGGATCTCCTCCCAAGTGTAGCAACCCTTTCCGTCCAATACATCGTCCCATGTCCATTGCTCCTTTCTCTCCTGTCCCTTACTCCGTTTAGTTTTCCCTTGCCGCTTGGTCTTAGCGTGGTGGGTGATTCTGTAACGGCTGGTGCTCTCCTCATCCTCAGATGAGGTGAGGAGAGAAGGATCTTCAGACCAAAACGCAGCTTCAGGGAAATAAGCCATCTTTATTATAAATACGACGGCAACACGAAACAAAACAAAACACTTTCAAAACTACAAAACAAGAAAACGACGTAGACGAAACCTGAACATAAACTTACATAACTAAACATAAACTCACGTACAGGAAACAGACGACATCGAAACGAAACGAAACAAACAAACGCTACAGTCCAGTGTGGTACGAACATACATACAGACACAGGAGACAATCACCCACCAACAAACAGTGAGAATGCCCTACCTAAATATGACTCTTAATTAGAGGAAAACGCAAACCACCTGCCTCTAATCAAGAGCCATACCAGGCAAACCAAAACCAACATAGAAACAGATAACATAGACTGCCCACCCAAAACTAACGCCCTGACCATAAACACATAAAAACAACATAAAACAGGTCAGGACTGTTACAGTTACTAAACAATGATCAGAACACTGGGGTTTTACAGTGTTAATGTCCACCACCTCTGTTACTAAACAATGATCAGAACACTGGGGTTTTACAGTGTTAATGTCCACCACCTCTGTTACTAAACAATGATCAGAACACTGGGGTTTTACAGTGTTAATGTTCACCACCTCTGTTACTAAACAATGATCAGAACACTGGGGTTTTACAGTGTTAATGTCCACCAACTCTGTTACTAAACAATGATCAGAACACTGGGGTTTTACAGTGTTAATGTCCACCACCTCTGTTACTAAACAATGATCAGAACACTGGGGTTTTACAGTGTTAATGTTCACCACCTCTGTTACTAAACAATGATCAGAACACTGGGGTTTTACAGTGTTAATGTTCACCACCTCTGTTACTAAACAATGATCAGAACACTGGGGTTTTACAGTGTTAATGTCCACCACCTCTGTTACTAAACAATGATCAGAACATCCCACTGGGGTTTTACAGTGTTAATGTCCACCACCTCTGTTACTAAACAATGATCAGAACACTGGGGTTTTACAGTGTTAATGTCCACCACCTCTGTTACTAAACAATGATCAGAACACTGGGGTTTTACAGTGTTAATGTCCACCACCTCTGTTACTAAACAATGATCAGAACACTGGGGTTTTACAGTGTTAATGTTCACCACCTCTGTTACTAAACAATGATCAGAACACTGGGGTTTTACAGTGTTAATGTCCACCACCTCTGTTACTAAACAATGATCAGAACACTGGGGTTTTACAGTGTTAATGTCCACCACCTCTGTTACTAAACAATGATCAGAACACTGGGGTTTTACAGTGTTAATGTTCACCACCTCTGTTACTAAACAATGATCAGAACACTGGGGTTTTACAGTGTTAATGTCCACCAACTCTGTTACTAAACAATGATCAGAACACTGGGGTTTTACAGTGTTAATGTCCACCACCTCTGTTACTAAACAATGATCAGAACACTGGGGTTTTACAGTGTTAATGTTCACCACCTCTGTTACTAAACAATGATCAGAACACTGGGGTTTTACAGTGTTAATGTTCACCACCTCTGTTACTAAACAATGATCAGAACACTGGGGTTTTACAGTGTTAATGTCCACCACCTCTGTTACTAAACAATGATCAGAACATCCCACTGGGGTTTTACAGTGTTAATGTTCACCACCTCTGTTACTAAACAATGATCAGAACACTGGGGTTTTACAGTGTTAATGTCCACCATCTCTGTTACTAAACAATGATCAGAACACTGGGGTTTTACAGTGTTAATGTCCACCACCTCTGTTACTAAACAATGATCAGAACACTGGGGTTTTATCACACTGGATTTACAGACCTGAGATGCTCACAACAATAAAACCTATCTAACCTGTCTTAACCCCGTTAATTAGATGTGTTTTCTGAGATCAGTCTCAGTCTTAACTCTGTAAAGAGATGTGTTTTCTGAGATCAGTCTCAGTCTTAACTCTGTAAAGAGATGTGTTTTCTGAGATCAGTTTCAGTCTTAACTCTGTAAAGAGATGTGTTTTCTGAGATCAGTCTCAGTCTTAACTCTGTAAAGAGATGTGTTTTCTGAGATCAGTTTCAGTCTTAACTCTGTAAAGAGATGTGTTTTCTGAGTTCAGATTTGCATCCAAAAATTACTTTATTGTAGATACAAGTTGTCCATGACGAGATCACTGTCACTCCAACACTTAATCTCTAACCAATGGAGGCAAATTAGAAAGTAGAACTTTCTTCGCCGGATTCATAAAAGGGAATACCGATGTCTATGTCTCCCGCAACACAACTCTCAAACCTATCGTATTCCCCTTTTCAAAGGAATCTACGAAAATGACCACAGCACTATTCATCATTGAGGCTGATTTTATGCTATCATACCCAATGATAGTGCCCACTGCTAAACTACATTCTTCCACAGAACAACCTGTCGCAGCGGGAATCTTCACCCCAAAGCTTTTCAAACTCCACACCTCCACCAGCGGTTAATACAACCAGGCCCTCCCGCTGCTTCCACCCTCGACATAACCAACCTCAACGATCCTACCACCCCTATACATACTTAGTGTTAGTGAGACAATACAACCAGGCCCTCCCGCTGCTTCCACCCTCGACATAACCAACCTCAACGATCCTACCACCCCTATACATACTTAGTGTTAGTGAGACAATACAACCATAAAACAACTCCATTTATATAAATATGTATACACACTGAAACCTAATAGAGTGAAAAGAATTCCAGGTGCTCCCACAATCGCTCGTGCTTCCCGACTCGCTCCCACAATCGCTCGTGCTTCCCGACTCGCTCCCACAATCGCTCGTGCTTCCCGACTCGCTCCCAGCATGCACTCCGACGCGAGAGAGATAATACTGTGAACATATATTTCCAGTGAACTTGCTTAGGTCAGTATGAGCTAAATAGACTAGTGGATAATGGGTACGGTGTGACTGTGAGTCCACATTACTATAGTCTCTTCAACATAGACATACTATAGATACTGTCTATTCCCTCACTACCGTTACTACAGTACTGGCTGTAGGCTATTCCCTCACTACCGTTACTACAGTACTGGCTGTAGGCTATTCCCTCACTACCATTACTACAGTACTGGCTGTAGGCTATTCCCTCACTACCGTTACTACAGTACTGGCTGTAGGCTATTCCCTCACTACCGTTACTACAGTACTGGCTGTAGGCTATTCCCTCACTACCATTACTACAGTACAGGCTGTAGGCTATTCCCTCACTACCATTACTACAGTACAGGCTGTAGGCTATTCCCTCACTACCATTACTACAGTACAGGCTGTAGGCTATTCCCTCACTACCATTACTACAGTACAGGCTGTAGGCTATTCCCTCACTACCATTACTACAGTACAGGCTGTAGGCTACTGCCTCACTACCATTACTACAGTACAGGCTGTAGGCTATTCCCTCACTACCGTTACTACAGTACAGGCTGTAGGCTATTCCCTCACTACCATTACTACAGTATTAAATGCATTATTCCTTGCAATTTATTTGTTCCTTTCAGACGTAAGACCTCGCCAGATTACTCTGACATGGTGATAAATAACGCAATCAGTCTAGAGATAAAACTCACCTTGTGTTTTGAGTCAACACACACACACATGATTGGATTTATTGGTCATGGTCTGCATAATCATCCATAATTGCCTTAGCTCCCAGCCTTGTTGTTCTCTCTGTCTGTGTGTCCCATCACCATCCATCTTAACTGAACACACACACAAACACAAAATCATCCATCTTAACTGAACACACACACACACACACACACACACACACACACACACACACACACAACCATCCATCTTAACAAGGCAATGTACGCTGTGAGATGAGGAAATGGACCTTAATTGATCTTAGCTCATTCCAGAATCCTTAAAACATGTCTGGAAGGAATTACATTGACACAGACTATCCTACAGAGCAGGAAGATATAATCATTGTTATTCCAGTAATCTATGTCTGTTAACAACAGGAAGGTAACTATTTTGAAGACAGACTCAGGAAGAAATCCTTCGTTATTATTCATGTTGTATTATCTAAGTATGTCAATTAGCCACAGGTTTGTCATCAATCATCCTCCCCAGTCATCACCAGTTATGTCACCGGTCTCTTTCTCACAGGAAAATGCAACTCAGTAAAAGTGCATCAGTCAAAGCCACCAACTGTAATCTCTAACATCTTATACCTAGTCCACTAAATATCATAATTGAAAAGCTCATGAGCATGATGGTCAACAGAATCTAGCATGTTCCCTGAGACTACATAGTGAGTTCCAATGAGTGGCCATGTAAACATTCTGAGACTCATTACGTTTCTAACTATGCGGTGCCCCATTGACAAACCAAGGCTGCCATGCCAGCTAATCATAGTCAGAAATCCTCCAACACACCCTCTCTCTATGCAGAGCACATAGTGTAGTAGTAATGTATAATAGCTGAGCATAGGGTTTGTGTTGAGTACGCTGCACACACAATCACACACACACTGCTCTGAGGTGCTTTATCTGACTCAGTACCATGTAGTCGTTACACTGACAGGAATACAAGAGGATCCTTTCCCTGTACTCCACACACACACACACACACACTCATGCATGCACGCATGCACATGCACACACAGAGACACACACACACACACACGGACGCAGGCACGCGCATACACACACATGCAGTCGGAAAGCAAGGACAGGTAGGGAATTTAATAATAAATTAAACAAGACAAGAAACACACATAGTTTACAGACATAAAACATAGGAACAGAAAGTCAATAACACCTGGGAAAAGAACCAAAGGGAGTGACATATATAAGGGAGGTAATCAGGAAGGTGATGGAGTCCAGGTGAGTCTCATGAGGCACAGGTGCGCGTAACGATGGTGACAGGTGTGCGTAATGATGAGACAACTCGTGACACCAAAGAGGAGCGGGGGTGTAGACGTGACAATAAGACTGCCAATAATCACTCTGTGACCTTGATTTAGCCCACTGCAGTAAAAGGTTAATTTGAGACAGTTTTCTACAGCTGGGGAATAATCCTGCAGCAACAGGAAATGTGAATTATTATGTGGATTATAATGAAAAGCTTAAGATGTAAATTCCCCTGTTTAACGGGACCTGCGTGGTTCTGGTACCGGTTCCGATTCCGATTGACATTTTCGCTTATAAATTGATCCGTGGACACCGCAGATCGAAATGGCTTGCATTGAGCAATAGCCCCGGTTCCCACAGACACAGTAGTATCTTTTCTTGTGCCTGTGTGACGTAGGACGTGAAATCTGAAACCACTTGAAGTGAAATCTGAAACCACTCGAAGCTGGGATGTACCTCCTACCATTTCATTTTCTCTTCTGACTGTCAATCAACTCTTGGCTGAACCATAAATCACAGCCGATGACAAAGCACTTGCCTGCAATCCTTACATCGTAGCGCAGCAGGAGAGAGGGGTTTCAGCACTATAGCACATTCAGAGATGGATTTATAGCCATTAATATAAATAATTCATAGATGTTAATAAACCAAAAACCCTTTCTGTTTATCATAGATTGACAATATTGAAATGAGATGAAAGGGCGAGTTCCTAACAAGTTCAGGAATGTTACGCTCACTGTCCTCAAACTCCCTGTCATAAATGAACCAAGGTGCAGCGTGGTAGGCGTACATTTTCTTTATTAAATTAAATGTTCCACCAAAAAAAACAATAAACAACTCAACGAACGTAAAGCTAGGAGTGCAACAACCTGCAACACAAAAAGACAAGATCCCACAACAGAAAGTGGGAAAAAGGGCTGCCTAAGTATGATTCCCAATCAGGAACAACGATAGACAGCTGACTCTAATTGTCACGCCCTGACCATAGTTTGCTTTGTATGTTTCTATGTTTTGTTTGGTCAGGGTGTGATCTGAGTGGGCATTCTATGTTGTATGTCTAGTTTGTCTATTTCTATGTGGTTGGCCTGATATGGTTCTCAATCAGAGGCAGGTGTTAGTCATTGTCTCTGATTGGGAACCATATTTAGGTAGCCTGTTTTGTATTGTGGGTTGTGGGTGATTGTTCCTGTTACTGTGTTCCTGTATCCTGTGTTTGTATTGTCACTTTACGGGACTGTTTTGTCTTCGTTCGTTTATTCGTTATTTTGTTTGTTTGTTTCAAGTATTCATATTAAAATGGATACTCACCACGCTGCATCTTGGTCCGACATTTCTTACTCCTCGTCAGAGGAGGACGAAGAATTCAGTTACACTAATTGGGAACCATACTCGGCCAACAAAGAAATATAAACATAGATTTCCCACCCTAGTCACACCCTGACCTACCAAATAGAGAATAAAAAGGATCTCTAAGGTCAGGGCGTGACAAGGAAGCCAAGCTAGAGCTCTGTGTGACATTCACAGCGGCCGGGACATATGGTTTGATCAAGAGAGACCTTTAGAAAATATTAACAAAACATACAAACATGTATTTAACAGTCATAAGGAAGATGAAATCTTATAATTTGATTATAGAATATTTATAAAGCATATAAGTAATTTTAAGCCTTATTCATACAGTTTTGTCATCATATTTGTACTGTGTTCCTGAGCTTGTGTCCTCAGAAGTGGCTACACCTAAGCAATTTATAAAAATGTTTTACCAAAAAGGTGAGATTTGAACCTTTCTTAGAGTATTACTAGTTTTTGTTTACAGTCCTCTCATGATAAATAATTACTTTCAGGGATTAAGTAGATTACATTTTGGATTAAATGTAGTTCAATTTTAGGTTTTCATGGACATTTTTGGAGGGGTTGATACATTTTTCGTAAGGGAAAATCAAGTCTGAACTTCAGAACCCTTTTTAAACCTCAAATACACTACAAGTGTAAAATGGTCTGCATAGAAGGAAAGTTCTACTGCAACAGGGTGATCAAATTATGATCTGATATCTGTATCAAGTCAGAAACCACATTGACCAAAACACTTCCCTCCGACCATTAAGACAATCAAGCCAATTAATCAGAGTGTATGCATGCAGGGACTTAACTTTAATTCAATCCTGGGTAATTGAGTAGCTGTTTATGGATAATAAAACATTGGGCCTCAGCTCTCAGACAAGAGCCTTGAATTTAGCTTAAGCCAAAAGCAGGAACGTTATCCATGATTGCCAAGATTTGACCACTGGGATCTTTTGCTGCCAAACCAGTTTGTCTGGTGGGATAATGAAGTGCCATCTGTGTGCATTATTTAAATGTGTCTTTTGATGCTAGAGGTACCAGATTATGTTATAATTGGATTAGTGGCTGCTCGGAGAGACCGAACAAACACCCATTCATAATATTCTGAATAATATTTAAAAAACTAAATAAACCGACGCTGGTATACAAAAAACAACCTGTGAAATCCAGACTAGAACATTCAGGGTCATACATTAACCTTTATTATGCTCATCAACAATGAATAATATTCACAGTTCTTTACTTGCATTGAGGTATGTCCTTCTATAGGAACATTAATATGACCTAGTAACACATGGCTGTTTTTTCATGGATATCTCAAGGAGCAGAGAGAGAAGGGAGTAGAAGAACCTGCCTAACCCAAGGGCCCCAAAGAAGAAGCATTTCCCTGCCAGCTGCTATTCATACATGGCTAATCAAATAACAGTACTTGATTCATGCATACAGACTCATTATAAAATGTCACTACAGTACAACACATCATGTCTGCATCGCAAATGGCACCCTAGTCCATATATAGTGCACTACATTGTACCAGAGCCCTATCTATGGGCAGTGGTCCAAAGAAGTGCACTAAATAGGGAATAGGGTGCCTTTTGGGACGTACCCCATACGGTGCTTCTGTGGCAGTGCCTCTGGACCCTCTGAGGTGGAAAAATCCTTTCTACAGTTTTAAACCTGGATTGAAAATACATCACCCTTAGCAGGCAATACATTCAACTCTCTATGGCTATGAATTCTCTGACTGTTAATAGTTACAGCACATGGATGAACATTGAGTACATATAGGGAGCACTTACACACAACCTGGAACCTGTCGTCCTGCCCCTGAACAAGGCAGTTAACCCTGTTCCTAGGCCGTCATTGAAAATAGGAATTTGTTCTTAACTGACTTGCCAAATTAAATAAAGGTAAAATAAATAAAATAAAATAAATAAATAAATAAATATGATAATGAACAAGGATGCACTGGCATCATTGGTTCCCACTGGCATCATTGATTCCCACTGGCATCATTGGTTCTTACTGGCATCATTGGTTCCTACTGGCATCATTAGTCTCCCACTGGCATCACTGGTTCTCACTGGCATCACTGGTTCTCACTGGCATCATTGGTTCCCACTGGCATCATTGGTTCCCACTGGCATCATTGGTTCCCACTGGCATCATTGGTTCCCACTGGCATCATTGGTTCCCACTGGCATCATTGATTCCCACTGGCATCATTGGTTCTTACTGGCATCATTGGTTCCTACTGGCATCATTAGTCTCCCACTGGCATCACTGGTTCTCACTGGCATCATTGGTTCCCACTGGCATCATTGGTTCCCACTGGCATCATTGGTTCCCACTGGCATCATTGGTTCTCACTGGCATCATTGGTTTCAACTGGCATCATTGGTTCTCACTGGCATCATTGGATCCCACTGGCATCACTGGTTCTTACTGGCATCATTGGTTCTTACTGGCATCATTGGTTCCTACTGGCATCATTAGTCTCCCACTGGCATCACTGGTTCTCACTGGCATCACTGGTTCTCACTGGCATCATTGGTTCCCACTGGCATCATTGGTTCCCACTGGCATCATTGGTTCCCACTGGCATCATTGGTTCCCACTGGCATCATTGGTTCTCACTGGCATCATTGGTTCTCACTGGCATCATTGGTTCTCACTGGCATCATTGGTTCTCACTGGCATCATTGGTTCCCACTGGCATCATTGGTTCCCACTGGCATCATTGGTTCCCACTGGCATCATTGGTTCCCACTGGCATCATTGGTTCTCACTGGCATCATTGGTTCTCACTGGCATCATTGGTTTACTCTACATTAATAATACATAGTGCTATGTGTGGCAGACTAATATGTGAAGACAAAACACTGAATATGAAAAGTTATTGAGGTATCCCCTAAACAAGTAAAACATGTAATCAATACTAAAGAGCAATTATAATATAAACAGGTGATTAATGGGCTTCACACACACACACACACACACACACACACACAGAGAGAGAAAACAGGCTCATCCCTACAGTATACAGCAGAGGCAAACCGGTCCACTCTGTCTGTCTGGTAATGAGGCAGCGCATCTGCAGAAGAAAAGACACACAGCACTGAAACCAGCAGGCTGGAGCTGTACTGAAACCAGTAGTCTGGAGCTGTACTGAAGCCAGCAGGCTGGAGCTGTACTGAAACCTGTAGGCTGGAGCTGTACTGAAACCTGTAGGCTGGAGCTGTACTGAAGCCAGTAGCTGGAGCTGTACTGAAACCAGTAAGCTGGAGCTGTACTGAAACCTGTAGGCTGGAGCTGCACTGAAACCTGTAGGCTGGAGCTGTACTGAAACCTGTAGACTGGAGCTGTACTGAAACCTGTAGGCTGGAGCTGTACTGAAACCTGTAGGCTGGAGCTGTACTGAAACCTGTAGGCTGGAGCTGTACTGAAACCTGTAGGCTGGAGCTGTACTGAAACCTGTAGGCTGGAGCTGTACTGAAACCAGTAAGCTGGAGCTGTACTGAAACCTGTAGGCTGGAGCTGTACTGAAACCTGTAGACTGGAGCTGTACTGAAACCAGTAGACTGAAACCAGTAGGCTGGAGCTGTACTGAAACCAGCAGGCTGGAGCTGTACTGAAACCAGCAGGCTGGAGCTGTACTGAAACCAGCAGGCTGGAGCTGTACTGAAACCAGCAGGCTGGAGCTGTACTGAAGCCAGCAGGCTGGAGCTGCACTGAAACCAGCAGGCTGGAGCTGTACTGAAACCAGTAGGCTGGAGCTGTACTGAAACCAGTAGGCTGGAGCTGTACTGAAGCCAGCAGGCTGGAGCTGCACTGAAACCAGCAGGCTGGAGCTGTACTGAAACCAGCAGGCTGGAGCTGTACTGAAACCAGTAGGCTGGAGCTGCACTGAAACCAGTACGCTGGAGCTGCACTGAAACCAGTACACTGGAGCTGCACTGAAACCAGTAGACTGGAGCTGCACTGAAACCAGCAGGCTGGAGCTGTACTGAAACCAGCAGGCTGGAGCTGTACTGAAACCTGTAGGCTGGAGCTGTACTGAAGCCAGTAAGCTGGAGCTGTACTGAAGCCAGTAGGCTGGAGCTGTACTGAAACCAGTAGACTGAAGCCAGTAGGCTGGAGCTGTACTGAAACCAGTACACTGAAGCCAGTAGGCTGGAGCTGCACTGAAACCAGTACATTGAAGCCAGTAGGCTGGAGCTGCACTGAAACCAGTAAGCTGGAGGTGTACAGAAACCAGTAGCCTGAAGCCAGTAGGCTGGAGCTGAACTGAAGCCAGTAGGCTGGAGCTGTACTGAAACCAGCAGAATGGAGCAGTACTGAAGCCAGTAGGCTGGAGCTGTACTGAAGCCAGTAGATGGAAGCCAGTAAGCTGAAGCAAGTAGACTGAAGCCAGTAGACTGAAGCCAGCAGGCTGGAGCTGTACTGAAGCCAGTAGACTGAAGCCAGCAGGCTGGAGCTGTTCTGAAGCCAGTAGACTGAATCCAGTAGGCTGGAGCTGTACTGAAGCCAGTAGGCTGAAGCCAGTTGACTGAAGCCAGTAGACTGAAGCCAGTAAACAGAAGCCAGTAGACTGAAGCCAGTAGGCTGGAGCTGTTCTGATGCCAGTAGACTGAAGCCAGTAGACTGAAGCCAGTAGGCTGGAGCCAGTAGGCTGGAGCTGTACTGAAGCCAGTAGGCTGAAGCTAGTAGACTGAAGCCAGTAGGCTGGAGCTGCACTGAAGCCAGTAGGCTGGAGCCAGTAGACTGAAGCCAGTAAACAGAAGCCATTAGACTGAAGCCAGTAGACTGAAGCCAGTAGGCTGGAGCTTCTTCTGAAGCCAGTAGACTGAAGCCAGTAGGCTGAAGTCAGTAGGCTGGAGCCAGTAGACTGAAGCCAGTAGACTGAAGCCAGTAGACTGAAGCCAGTAAACAGAAGCCAGTTGACTGAAGCCAGTTGACTGAAGCCAGTAAACAGAAGCCAGTAGACTGAAGCCAGTAGACTGAAGCCAGTAGGCTGGAGCTGTTCTGAAGCCAGTAGACTGAAGCCAGTAGACTGAAGCCAGTAGGCTGGAGCTGTACTGAAGCCAGTAGGCTGAAGCCAGTACACTGAAGCCAGTAGGCTGGAGCTCTACTGAAGCCAGTAGGCTGGAGCCAGTAGACTGAAGCCAGTAGACTGAAGCCAGTAAATAGAAGCCATTAGACTGAAGCCAGTAGGCTGGAGCTGTACTGAAGCCAGTAGACTGAAGCCAGCAGGCTGAAGCCAGTAGGCTGGAGCCAGTAGACTGAAGCCAGTAAACTGAAGCCAGTAGGCTGGAGCTGTTCTGAAGCCAGTAGACTGAAGCCAGTAGACTGAAGCCAGTAGGCTGGAGCTGTACTGAAGCCAGTAGGCTGAAGCCAGTAGACTGAAGCCAGTAGGCTGGAGCTGTACTGAAGCCAGTAGGCTGGAGCCAGTAGACTGAAGCCAGTAGACTGAAGCCAGTAAACAGAAGCCAGTAAACAGAAGCCAGTAGACTGAAGCCAGTAGGCTGGAGCTGTTCTGAAGCCAGTAAACTGAAGCCAGTAGGCTGAAGCCAGTAGGCTGGAGCCAGTAGGCTGAAGCCAGTAGACTGAAGCCAGTAGACAGAAGCCAGTAGGCTGGAGCTGTTCTGAAGCCAGTAGACTGAAGCCAGTAGACTGAAGCCAGTAGGCTGGAGCTGTACTGAAGCCAGTAGGCTGAAGCCAGTACACTGAAGCCAGTAGGCTGGAGCTGTACTGAAGCCAGTAGGCTGGAGCCAGCAGGCTGAAGCCAGTAGGCTGGAGCCAGTAGACTGAATTCAGTAGACTGAAGCCAGTAGACTGAAGCCATTAGACTGAAGCCAGTAGACTGAAGCCAGTAGGCTGGAGCTGTACTGAAGCCAGTAGGCTGAAGCCATTAGACTGAAGCCAGTAGACTGAAGCCAGTAGGCTGGAGCTGTACTGAAGCCAGTAGACTGAAGCCAGTAGGCTGAAGCCATTAGACTGAAGCCAGTAGACTGAAGCCAGTAGGCTGGAGCTGTACTGAAGCCAGTAGACTGAAGCCAGTAGGCTGGAGCTGTACTGAAGCCAGTAGACTGAAGCCAGTAGGCTGGAGCCAGTAGGCTGGAGCCAGTAGCCTGAAGCCAGTAGACTGAAGCCAGTAGGCTGGAGCTGTACTGAAGCCAGTAGACTGAAGCCAGTAGACTGAAGCCAGTAGACTGGAGCCAGTAGACTGAAGCCAGTAGGCTGGAGCTGTACTGAAGCCAGTAGACTGAAGCCAGTAGACTGAAGCCAGTAGGCTGGAGCTGTACTGAAGCCAGTAGACTGAAGCCAGTAGACTGAAGCCAGTAGGCTGAAGCCAGTAGGCTGGAGCCAGTAGGCTGGAGCACACAAACTAGAACTGGACCATATGGATATAAATCCATACCACAATAAATGACCTGAATTGATGCGATAACGATAAACAGAACGATTAGTTTATAATATTAATCTGCACCACAGTTATTTTATTATCCTTTAAACTACTACTGCTAGTGTGATGGTTGTACTACCATCAATTGTCCCATTAACAATCACCTATATTAGCAAACTTCTTTCATTGAAAACTTCACATTTCTCTAGTATAGGCTACTTATCCTAATGAACCATATCAGCAAAATGCCTTAGGTAAGTTATCGGTATAGTCAGTGTCGATCATTTACGGTTATCTTCCCAACAGAGCCAACCTTCATCCCAAACAGAGAGGCATCCAGACAGCCATCTCACCTACCATACCCTCCACTAGCCCTCTTTCATCTCATCCCACCTCACCAGACACACACACACACCAAGCCAGCCGTCCCACCTACCTCACACACCCCTGAGGCCTCACACCGACACAACAGACTGCTCCTCTGTCTCTCAGAATGGGAGCCGGTCCCGTCTGTGTGGCCAGGACAATATCCCTCTACTTACTACGCCCGGTGGAGAGCTGCCACGAACAATGGCCCCTCTCTCACTGTGGAGTCCATCACCACCCCACACACATACACACACACACACACACACACACCGAACAGCAGTCAACAAATCACAGAGCTCTCCACCGAGAGAGAGAGAGAGAGAGAGAGAGAGAGCAAAAGAGAGAGAGAGAGAGAGAGAGGGAGCGGGAAAGAGGGAGACGGTTCACGGTCAGAGAGGGGGTAACGGGGGTAGGGGGTTTGACAAGAGAGGTGGGGAGAGATAGCTCAAGAGGAATGGAGAGATCAGAGGAATGGAGATACCAGAGGAATGGAGAGATGGGAGGAATGGAGAGATGGGAGGAATGGAGAGATCAGAGGAATGGGGAGATCAGAGGAATGGAGATATCAGAGGAGGAGAACAGAGGAATAAAGAGAGGTGATGGAGATATAGACAAGAATGTACCGACAAGACTGTCTCATGGAGGAGGTTCCATTTCATCTCTGATTTTAAAACAGCATTACCAGCCAGAGCAGCTGCCAGTCTGTCACTACACTACTATAGTGAGTCCTGCTGCCAGTCTGTCACAACACTACTATAGTGAGTCCTGCTGCCAGTCTGTCACTACACTACTATAGTGTGTCCTGCTGCCAGTCTGTCACTACACTACAATAGTGAGTCCTGCTGCCAGTCTGTCACTACACTACTATAGTGAGTCCTGCTGCCAGTCTGTCACTACACTACTATAGTGAGTCCTGCTGCCAGTCTGTCACTACACTACTATAGTGAGTCCTGCTGCCAGTCTGTCACTGCAGCACTGTAAAATTGTACACAAAACATAAACCACAACATTTAACCCCAGGGGTTCTCCTCAGCATCCCACTAACCTAGAAATCCCATCCCCATTGGTTTCCACCATAGAGTCTAGCAATACACTACACTACATCATTGGTTCCCACTGGCCCTGAACTCTCTGTTGTCTGTGGTATACGTGCTGTATGTCCTACTCTCAGGTCATTACTGAGGGTATCTACTACAGTGTGTTGTAGCCTGTCTGCCTCTCCTCTGACCGAGGTCCCCATATATAGGTCACGGTTGACATTAGACTGACAGATCTATGTCATAGCCTACACATAACATGTCTGGTGGGGGGAAACTCACAGAAATGAGCACAATGGCTGAATAATTGACAGTTCATTTCTTTATTTACTGTAATACCTTTTATAGAGTGTACAGTGGAGTAGAATAGGTCTTTCGAAAAAACCCTGGGCCGTGTTGTGTATGGTTAACCGCATGGGAGGCTAGTGGTTAAATAGGGCAATGTTCATGCTGGGTGAACAACACACTTACAATGTAAAGCCTTCTGCTAAATGCGATGCAACAACTGTAAATATGGCTAAAGAAGAATTGAAATAACTGTGAGAAGCTGTGTACTGTACTGTGATATGAATTGTCCAATGTGTTGTTTTAGAGGAACGGTGTACGTAGAATAACCTTCATATGGTTATCTTTACTTAATGATATGAGTACACACACAAACAAACACACACAAACAGTCAGGCTGAGAGGGTTGAGTAACGAGAGGCTTCAAGAGCCTTCTGGCGATCTCTAAGATATGTTTTTTTTTCTCAAGTGGAAAAATAGGTCTGACACTTAATTAGCAAACAAGGTCAGAGTCTGGACACGTCCCTTAACACATACACACACACACACACACACACACACACACACACACACACACACACACACACACACACACACACACACACACACACACACACACACACACACACACACACACACACACACAGGGCCTGGACCCAGATACCCTGTGTGTCTCTTCTACTGCTCCACATAATAACAACAGATCTGAGAGAGAGAAAGAGAAAGAGAAAGAGAAAGAGAGAGAGAGAGAGACATGAGCAGACGCAGTTTGTGCGTGTGTGTGTGTGCAGTAAGTGCCAGTCGGCTGGAGTGTAAAGAGGAGATGAGGACAGCCTCTCCATCCCTGCAGCAGAGTGGTCCTTTCCCCCTTCCAGACACACCATGAGTCGTGAGGAATGGGGCATGTCACTCCAAGATCTACTGTAGACACACACACATCACATCACAGTAGCTAGCAGGCTAACCAGAAGACCTAACTCTGTGACTGGCACCGCCCAGGCACAACAATACACTTTTCACACAGACCAGGCTAGGCCAGGAGCAAGCAGACAGAAGGCAGCAACAGGATAATGGGAAAGTAAGAGATAAAGAAAGGAACAGCAGGATGGAAGTAACGACTGGAGGGTTGAAGAACAGTAGGGTTGAAGGAACGACTGGGGGTTTGAGGAACAGCAGTGTTGAAGGAACGACTGGAGGGTTGAGGAACAGCAGGGTTGAAGGCACCACTGGAGTTTTGAGGAACAGCAGGGTTGAAGGCACCACTGGAGGTTTGAGGAACAGCAGGGTTGAAGGAGCCACTGGAGGTTTGAGGAACAGCAGGGTTGAAGGAACCACTGGAGGATTGAAGAACAGCAGGGTTGAAGGAGCCACTGGAGGTTTGAGGAACAGCAGGGTTGAAGGCACCACTGGAGGGTTGAGGAACAGCAGGGTTGAAGGCACCACTGGAGGATTGAAGAAGGGCAGGATGGAAGGTCCCACTGGAGGGTTGAGGAACAGCAGAGTTGAAGGGACGACTGGAGGGTTGAAGAAGAGCAGGATGGAAGGACCCACTGGAGAGTTGATGAACAGCAAGTTTGAAGGCACCACTGGAGTGTTGAGGAACAGCAGGATGGACGGAACCACTGGAGGAGTGAAGAACAGCAGGGTTGAAGGCACCACTGGAGGTTTGAGGAACAGCAGGCTTTAAGGAACCACTGGAGGGTTGAGGAACAGCAGGGTTGAAGGAACAACTGGAGGATTGAAGAACAGCAGGGTTGAAGGAACCACTGGAGGGTGAAGAACAGCAGGATGGGAGGAACGACTGGAGGGTTGAAGAACAGCAGGATGGAAGGAACGACTGGAGGTTTGAGGAGAAGCAGGTTTGAAGGAACGAATGGAGGATTGAAGAACAGCAGGGTTGAAGGAACGACTGGAGGGTTGAAGAACAGCAGGATGGAAGGAACGACTGGAGGGTTGAAGAACAGCAGGGTTGAAGGAACGACTGGAGGGTTGAAGAACAGCAGGATGGAAGGAACGACTGGAGGGTTGAGGAGCAGCAGGATGGAAGGAACGACTGGAGGGTTGAGGAGCAGCAGGATGGAAGGAACGACTGGAGGGTTGAGGAGCAGCAGGATGGAAGGAACGACTGGAGGGTTGAGGAGCAGCAGGATGGAAGGAACCACTGGAGAGTTGAGGAGCAGCAGGATGGAAGGAACGACTGGAGGGTTGAGGAGCAGCAGGATGGAAGGAACGACTGGAGGGTTGAGGAGCAGCAGGATGGAAGGAACCACTGGAGAGTTGAGGAGCAGCAGGATGGAAGGAACGACTGGAGGGTTGAGGAGCAGCAGGATGGAAGGAACCACTGGAGAGTTGAGGAGCAGCAGGATGGAAGGAACGACTGGAGGGTTGAGGAGCAGCAGGATGGAAGGAACGACTGGAGGGTTGAGGAGCAGCAGGATGGAAGGAACCACTGGAGGGTTGAGGAGCAGCAGGATGGAAGGAACCACTGGAGGGTTGAGGAGCAGCAGGATGGAAGGAACCACTGGAGAGTTGAGGAGCAGCAGGTTTGAAGGAACCACTTTTAACGTTGTATTTATCCTACATTTTTCAAGCAGCTGGATCTCAGATGATTCTTAGAAACTATAGGAGGAACCAAACAGGAACTGGTCTCCCAAAGCCTTCATAGCTAAAGTGATATGGTGATTTTCCACAACCCAGACACGCAGCAGCAGCAACACAACAAACAGACACCACGTCAGCTGGGTGGGAGATTATTCTTTGACAAGTCTAAGGGGAAATAAACTGATCTCTAACCATAAGGGAGGAATCATGATCTTCTTTGATCATTAGAATTAGATCAGACAGTAGGATGGGAGGGGGTGGTGGGTCTGTCTAGGATACCACTGGACCACCGGCAGCAGGGAGGGTGATAGATATTAGAATGGACATCTCTAAAACAGTGATAGATATTATAATGGACATCTCTATAACGGTGATAGATATTATAATGGACATCTCTAAAACGATGATAGATATTATAATGGACATCTCTATAACAGTGATAGATATTAGAATGGACATCTCTAAAACGATGATAGATATTATAATGGACATCTCTATAACGGTGATAGATATTATAATGGAC
Source organism: Salvelinus fontinalis (assembly GCF_029448725.1). NCBI lineage: Eukaryota > Metazoa > Chordata > Actinopteri > Salmoniformes > Salmonidae > Salvelinus > Salvelinus fontinalis. Next base: position 9,445,536 of record NC_074673.1, on the reverse strand, counting down.
ATCTCTATAACGGTGATAGATATTATAATGGACATCTCTATAACGGTGATAGATATTATAATGAACATCTCTAAAACGATGATAGATATTATAATGAGCATCTCAAAACGATGATAGATATTATAATGAACATCTCTAAAACGATGATAGATATTATAATGAACATCTCTAAAACGATGATAGATATTAGAATGGACATCTCTAAAATGATGATAGATATTATAATGGACATCTCTATAACGATGATAGATATTATAACGGGCATCTCTAAAACGGTGATAGATATTATAATGGGCATCTCTAAAACGGTGATAGATACTATAATGAGCATCTCTAAAACGTTGATAGATATTATAATGAGCATCTCGAAAACGGGCATCAAGCTGAGTTGTTTTCTCTCTATTAAATCTATTAAATCTCAATTTACATCTGAACCTCTTTAACTATTAATTAAACCAACTCCAACTCAATAAATCACAGTCAGTGTTACTCCCGTAACGGGTTAAATATGGAGAAAATTACACCAATAAATAAATAATATCAAAAACAAGTTCTAACAAGCTCTTCAGATCAGATTAGTAGACCTCCTAAGAGGTTCCACTTTGTGGACTTGTGTTCTTGTCTGGCCTAGTTTTTACGTAATTAACATTTTTAAGACCTGTGTCTGAGGTTGTTACAGTATTTTATTTTGTGATAAAATGGTAAAAGAGCAACTGTCTTCCTCCCCAAGGCTCTGAAGGGAACAAGACAAAGACTGCCTTGTGTTTGTATTGACTACTGAGTGCCTGACCAAAACCCTCTGAAGTGGCAACATGTATATTCATGTGGATCCATCCCCATGATGACATTCCTCTCATCCTGTGCAGTCTCTTTGAGACATTGAACCACAAATCCTCCTCAGTTCAGCAACCAGGCTCGGGGTCAGTTCAATTTTAACTCAGGCAATTCAGACAGGAAGTAAACTGAAATTCCAAGTCGAATTCCAATTTTAGGCTAGTTATTGATAGCTAGGCTTGGTTTCCATCATGAGTGTCCACCAGATTGTTTTCAACTGTCATGTCTTTCCTAATTAATGCAGATTAAGGGAAGGAGATGAGGAAAGGGCAGATTAAGGGAATGAGGAGAAGGCAGATTAAGGGAAGGAGACGAGGAAAGGACAGGTTTTCAAGCAATAGAGACAGAGCCTTGTTCTTAGGCTGTTTCTATTCACTGCTGATACATGGCCTTAGTCCCCCCCCCCCCATCTTTAAAAACAGTGTGTGTTCAGAATAGCAATGCGCAATTAGCTCTGGCTGGGACCAGGCCTATGAGACCTGAGTCAACATCCGTCCACTAGCTGTTTCTGGCCCAGTCACACAGTCACAGTGTTGGACCCACGGCTCACCATACTGTGTAGGTGTATTGTTAGAACACTTTCCACTACAGCGCTAGTCTGACTCACACAGGAATACAGTATGTGTAAAGGTAGATGCTAAAAGAGTCCTGTGAAAATAGATGACATCATGTCAGACCAGGGTTATCCAACACAACAGTGTGTATGAATGCATGGTGATATAACATCAATTTAATCACCTACATCATATGGAAAACTTGGAAAGCTGAAAAGCTGATATGAGATATATCTTGGGCGCAGGTATTGTAACACATGAAAATATGAAAAACACCTCCCTTGCACCATATTGAAGATAAACAGAAATGTTGGACATCCTGATCACCAGATTACTATTTTATATAACAGTGTAATCTTCCAACTGTATGGGTCTATTTCTAAAATAAAACCTGAGTTGCACCAACCATGCTGTACACTGCCTGCGTCCAAAATGGCAGCCAAAAGTAGTGCATTATACAGGGCTCTGGTCAAAGGTAGTGCACTATTCAGGGCTCTGGTCGAAAGTAGTGCACTATACAAGGCTCTGATCGAAAGTAGTGCACTATACAGGGCTCTGGTCGAAAGTAGTGCACTATACAGGGCTCTGGCCGAAGGTAGTGCACTATACAGGGCTCTGGTCGAAGGTAGTGCACTATACAGGGCTCTGGTCGAAGGTAGTGCACTATACAGGGCTCTGGTCGAAGGTAGTGCACTATACAGGGCTCTGGTCGAAGGTAGTGCACTATACAGGGCTCTGGTCGAAGGTAGTGCACTATACAGGGCTCTGGTCGAAGGTAGTGCACTATACAGGGCTCTGGTCGAAGGTAGTGCACTATACAGGGCTCTGGTCGAAGGTAGTGCACTATACAGGGCTCTGGTCGAAGGTAGTGCACTATATAGGGAATAAAGAGCCATTTGGGATACACAAACTGTGTCAATTCACCATCCTTCTGATTCCTGCAGTTGAAATAGAACCACGCTAAAGTAGGTTAAGGGATGTTTTACACACTATTCTGCATCATGAAAGACAGATGGGGTTTTGTTGAGTGTCTAGGACCTTTCCTCTGAGACACATACTATATACTGCTGCAGCATGGGTTCCAGTCAGATACACTGCTACACTCTCACATCTATCTATCTGTCTGTCTGTCTGTCTGTCTGTCTGTCTGTCTGTCTAGCTCTCTCAGTCTCTCACTCTCTCGCTCTCTATCCAATAGTGCAGGTCCCCATATTGCCATTAGGATTTCCTGTCCCCATGCTGTGTGATATTAGAGAGAGGCATCATCAGGAAGTGAACAGATAATGATGTCAGAGAAGATACCCATCTCACTACCAACAGTCTAGTCTCCACCACACACACACACACACACATCTCCACCAGAATAATCCAGCATCAGAGATCAACATCAACACATATTTGAGACTAAATTGATTTTATTCATGTATTATATTAAGTTAAAATAAAAGTGTTCATTGTTCATTCAGTATTCTTGTAATTGTCATTATTACAAATATATATATATAAAATCGTCCGATTAATCTTTATCGACTTTTTTTGGTCCTTCAATAATCGGTATCGGTATCAGCATTGAAAAATCATAATCGGTCAACCTCTACTCTGTAGTGCGGTCGGAGGCTGAGCAGTTGCCGTACCAGGCAGTGATGCAACCCGTCAGGATGCTCTCGATGGTGATGCTGTAAAACCTTTTGAGGATCTGAGGACCCATGCCAAATCTTTTCAGTCTCCTGAGGGGGAATAGACTTTGTAGTGCCCTCTTCACGACTGTCTTGGTGTGCTTGGACCATGTTAGTTTGTTGGTGATGTGGACGCCAAGGAACTTGAAGCTCTCAACCGGCTCCACTGCAGCCCAGTCGATGAGAATGGGGGTGTGCTCGGTCCTCCTTTTCCTGTAGTCCACAATCATCTACTTAGTCTTGATCACGTTGAGGAATAAGTTGTTGTCCTTGCACCACATGGTCAAGTCTCTGACCTCCTCCCCATAGGCTGTCTTATCGTTGTCGGTGATCCCACTGTTGTGTCATCAGCAAACTTAATGATTGTGTTAGAGTTGTGCCTGGCCATGCAGTCATGAGTGAACAGGGAGTACAGGAGGGGACTGAGCACGCACTCCCGATAAGCCGGCAGCCATCCCCTCCGGCGCCAGCATTCAACATCATTATACCGCTTACAGTACAGTGAGTCAGTACACACCGTAGTCTACATAGTGAGTCGGTACACACCGTAGTCTACATAGTGAGTCGGTACACACCGTAGTCTACATAGTGTTACACAGTGAGTCAGTACATACTGTAGTCTACATAGTGAGTCAGTACACACCGTAGTCTACATAGTGTTACACAGTGAGTCAGTACATACTGTAGTCTACATAGTGAGTCAGTACACACCGTAGTCTACATAGTGTTACACAGAGAGTCAGTACACACTGTAGTCTACATAGTGATACACAGTGAGTCAGTACATACTGTAGTCTACATAGTGAGTCAGTACACACCGTAGTCTACATAGTGTTACACAGTGAGTCAGTACATACTGTAGTCTACATAGTGAGTCAGTACACACCGTAGTCTACATAGTGTTACACAGAGAGTCAGTACACACTGTAGTCTACATAGTGATACACAGTGAGTCAGTACATACTGTAGTCTACATAGTGAGTCAGTACACACCGTAGTCTACATAGTGTTACACAGAGAGTCAGTACACACCGTAGTCTACATAGTGATACACAGTGAGTCAGTACACACCGTAGTCTACATAGTGATACACATTGAGTCAGTACATACTGTAGTCTACATAGTGAGTCAGTACATACTGTAGTCTACATAGTGATACATAGTGAGTCATTACATACTGTAGTCTACATAGTGATAAATAGTGAGTCAGTACATTATGTAGTCTACATAGTGATACACAGTGAGTCAGTACATACTGCAGTCTACACAGTGATACATATTTGATTCTAATTTGTGAGGGAAAGTGAAACGGGTGGGCAGAGAATTGGATGCCTCCCAAAGGATGGTGAAGCACACAGTATCTGTAGTGAAGGGGTTCAGGCTGTATGACAGACTGGCTGGGTTATTTCTAACTATAAGACCTGTAATGACAGTGAATGGAGGAGAGGGCACAGAGAGGTGAGGCGGGTGGGGTAGAGACGGGGGGAGACGGGAGGAGGAGACGGGGGAAGAGACGGGGAGAGATGGGGAGAGGAGACAGGGATGGAGATTTGTAGAGACGGGGGAAGGAGACTGGGGAGGAGACGGAGGAGGAGACTGGGGAGGAGACTGGGGAGGAGACAGAGGAGGAGACTGGGGAGGAGACGGGGGGAGGAGATGGAGGAGGAGACTGGTAGAGAAGGGGGAGGAGAAGGGGAGGTAGATTTGTAGAGGCAGGGGAAGGAGACGGGGAGGAGAGTGGTAGAGATGGGGGAGGAGACGGGGAGGTAGATTGGTAAAGACGGGTGGAGACGGGAGAGGAGACGGGGAGGAGACGGGGAGGAGACGGGGAGGTAGATTTGTAGAGACGGGGGGGGAGACGGAGGAGGAGACTGGTAGAGACGGGGGGGAGACGGAGGAGGAGACCAGTAGAGAAGGGGGAGGAGAAGGGGAGGTAGATTTGTAGAGATGGGGGAGGAGAAGGGGAGGTAGATTTGTAGAGACGGGGGGAGACGGGAGAGGAAGATTGGTAGAGACGGGGGGAGACGGGAGAGGAGACGGGGAGGAGACGGGGAGGAGACGGGGAGGTAGATTGGTAGAGACGGGGGGAGGAGACGGAGGAGGAGACGGGGAGGTAGATTGGTAGAGACGGGGGAGGAGACTGGGGAGGAGACGGGGAGGTAGATTGGGTAGAGACGGGGGGAGGAGACGGAGGAGGAGACGGGGAGGAGACGGGGAGGTAGATCGGTAGAGACGGGGGGAGACGGGAGAGGAGACGGGGAGGTAGATTGGTAGAGACGGGGGGAGGAGACTGGGGAGGAGACGGGGAGGTAGATTGGGTAGAGACGGGGGGAGGAGACTGGGGAGGAGACGGGGAGGTAGATTGGGTAGAGACGGGGGGAGGAGACGGAGGAGGAGACTGGGGAGGAGACAGGGAGGTAGATTGGTAGAGACGGGGGAGGAGACGGGTGAATCCACACTGGCTGTTATCTCCTACACACATCTCCACAGTCACACTGTAGCATACACACAGTCACACTGTAGCATACACACAGTCACACTGTAGCATACACACAGTCACACTGTAGCATACACACAGTCACACTGTAGCATACACACAGTCACACTGTAGCATACACACAGTCACACTGTAGCATACACACAGTCACACTGTAGCATACACACAGTCACACAGGTCCTTACAGCAAGTTAGAAGGACACAGCGAAGAGTACTGCATCACACAAACACACACACAAGCACACACACAAGCACACACACACGTTAATATGTGCAAACACACCCACTTCCTCAATCGCATAAACATAACAACATCTCTGAATGTCAGTATGATGTTTCACTCAACTATAAGTCTGACTCATCATTATTGAAACGGACTCATAGCAGACAAGGATGTTTGATGTTGTTTGATGTTGCATGGCTGTAATGTTAGAACTTCATCTCTAGGCAACTTGCCGTTGCTAACTAAATATGCAATTAATATGAACAGCAGCATGCATTTGCAGAATTCAAAAGACGCTTTTTCCGGCTCCAAAACGGAAGAAAGGAAATGTCTTTAGGCAGTAATGAATAGGTCTTTGAGCATTGCATCGTAGTAATGTCAGAATAACTCACTTTGAACAATGTGGGCAGCACAGATGAACTGTATGGTGATATAGTTAGATGGAGAGAGAAACATATAAAATGTCTCTCTGTGGAAGGGGCATTCATGTGCTGTAGTGTTTCAGTGGGGATTTGTGAAGATGTGCTATGGCATTATGACACAGTAAGATTACATCACCGACGGCCGACCAATCCTGGCCCAGATGTGACTCCATGACTCTAGCTAATGTCCTGTTGTTCTGTTGTGACCCGGCCTGACTCATCATTCTAGCTAATATCCTGTTGTTCTGTTGTGACCCGGCCTGACTCATCATTCTAGCTAATGTCCTGTTGTTCTGTTGTGACCCGGCCTGACTCATCATTCTAGTTAATATCCTGTTGTTCTGTTGTGACCCGGCCTGACTCATCATTCTAGCTAATGTCCTGTTGTTCTGTTGTGACCCGGCCTGACTCCATGACTCTAGCTAATGTCCTGTTGTTCTGTTGTGACCCAGCCTGACTCATCATTCTAGCTAATATCCTGTTGTTCTGTTGTGACCCGGCCTGACTCATCATTCTAGCTAATATCCTGTTGTTCTGTTGTGACCCGGCCTGACTCATCATTCTAGCTAATATCCTGTTGTTCTGTTGTGACCCGGCCTGACTCATCATTCTAGCTAATATCCTGTTGTTCTGTTGTGACCCAGCCTGACTCATCATTCTAGCTAATATCCTGTTGTTCTGTTGTGACCCGGCCTGACTCATCATTCTAGCTAATATCCTGTTGTTCTGTTGTGACCCGGCCTGACTCATCATTCTAGCTAATGTCCTGTTGTTCTGTTGTGACCCGGCCTGACTCCATCACTCCAGCTAATGTCCTGTTGTTCTGTTGTGACCCGGCCTGACTCCATGACTCTAGCTAATATCCTGTTGTTCTGTTGTGACCCGGCCTGACTCATCATTCTAGCTAATATCCTGTTGTTCTGTTGTGACCCGGCCTGACTCATCATTCTAGCTAATGTCCTGTTGTTCTGTTGTGACCCGGCCTGACTCCATGACTCTAGCTAATGTCCTGTTGTTCTGTTGTGACCCAGCCTGACTCATCATTCTAGTTAATATCCTGTTGTTCTGTTGTGACCCGGCCTGACTCATCATTCTAGCTAATATCCTGTTGTTCTGTTGTGACCCGGCCTGACTCATCATTCTAGCTAATATCCTGTTGTTCTGTTGTGACCCGGCCTGACTCATCATTCTAGCTAATATCCTGTTGTTCTGTTGTGACCCGGCCTGACTCATCATTCTAGCTAATGTCCTGTTGTTCTGTTGTGACCCGGCCTGACTCATCATTCTAGTTAATATCCTGTTGTTCTGTTGTGACCCGGCCTGACTCATCATTCTAGCTAATGTCCTGTTGTTCTGTTGTGACCCGGCCTGACTCCATGACTCTAGCTAATGTCCTGTTGTTCTGTTGTGACCCAGCCTGACTCATCATTCTAGCTAATATCCTGTTGTTCTGTTGTGACCCGGCCTGACTCATCATTCTAGCTAATATCCTGTTGTTCTGTTGTGACCCGGCCTGACTCATCATTCTAGCTAATATCCTGTTGTTCTGTTGTGACCCGGCCTGACTCATCATTCTAGCTAATATCCTGTTGTTCTGTTGTGACCCAGCCTGACTCATCATTCTAGCTAATATCCTGTTGTTCTGTTGTGACCCGGCCTGACTCATCATTCTAGCTAATATCCTGTTGTTCTGTTGTGACCCGGCCTGACTCATCATTCTAGCTAATGTCCTGTTGTTCTGTTGTGACCCGGCCTGACTCCATCACTCCAGCTAATGTCCTGTTGTTCTGTTGTGACCCGGCCTGACTCCATGACTCTAGCTAATATCCTGTTGTTCTGTTGTGACCCGGCCTGACTCATCATTCTAGCTAATATCCTGTTGTTCTGTTGTGACCCGGCCTGACTCATCATTCTAGCTAATGTCCTGTTGTTCTGTTGTGACCCGGCCTGACTCCATGACTCTAGCTAATGTCCTGTTGTTCTGTTGTGACCCAGCCTGACTCATCATTCTAGTTAATATCCTGTTGTTCTGTTGTGACCCGGCCTGACTCATCATTCTAGCTAATATCCTGTTGTTCTGTTGTGACCCGGCCTGACTCATCATTCTAGCTAATATCCTGTTGTTCTGTTGTGACCCGGCCTGACTCATCATTCTAGCTAATGTCCTGTTGTTCTGTTGTGACCCGGCCTGACTCCATCACTCCAGCTAATGTCCTGTTGTTCTGTTGTGACCCGGCCTGACTCCATCACTCTAGCTAATATCCTGTTGTTCTGTTGTGACCCGGCCTGACTCATCATTCTAGCTAATATCCTGTTGTTCTGTTGTGACCCGGCCTGACTCAACATTCTAGCTAATGTCCTGTTGTTCTGTTGTGACCCGGCCTGACTCCATCACTCCAGCTAATGTCCTGTTGTTCTGTTGTGACCCGGCCTGACTCCATCACTCTAGCTAATATCCTGTTGTTCTGTTGTGACCCGGCCTGACTCCATCACTCTAGCTAATGTCCTGTTGTTCTGTTGTGACCCAGCCTGTTTGCATCCAGGGGGCCACATCAATCCAAATGGCTCTGCTATTTAGTCAAGGACAAACACTTCTTTACCTTCCTTTATCCACTCTCATTGAGTATGCAGTGAGAGACTGGTGGTGGCATTTCAGACCCTTGAGAGTGGATCCAGTGGGAAACTCTTAGGGTAGGTAGCGTGAAACTGGAGCCCGAACTGTTTGCGGAGGCTCGCCTACATCGAATGCTAATGCGGCACACATCAATAGGCTCTTCTAAGGCCCAATTCTACCAGGGGGCCCCGCGGGCCAGGGACATCAAGTAGCAGCCAGCAGAGAGACAAGCTCTACACAAACACAAAGCAGCAGCAACACAGTGCAGGCCCACACAGCCCACGGCCGGGTCCGGGATACCAAGTAGCAGCCAGCAACAAGCACTTCACAAACACACAGCAGCAGCACAACACAGTGCACAGCCCTTCAGCACTGGGACAGCAGCCACAGGACAGGGGCTGGATTGGTGGTTTTACTTATGGTTAAGCTGTTGATCGGAGGTTTTACTCATGGTTAAGCTGTTGATCGGAGGTTTTACTCATGGTTAAGCTGTTGATCGGTGGTTTTACTTATGGTTAAGCTGTTGATCGGGGGTTTTACTCATGGTTAAGCTGTTGATCAGGGGTTTTACTCATGGTTAAGCTATTGATCGGGGGTTTTACTCATGGTTAAGCTATTGATCGGTGGTTTTACTCATGGGTAAGCTATTGATCGGGGGTTTTACTCATGGTTAAGCTATTGATCGGGGGTTTTACTCATGGTTAAGCTGTTGATCGGTGGTTTTACTCATGGTTAAGCTGTTGATCAGGGGTTTTACTCATGGTTAAGCTGTTGATCGGTGGTTTTACTCATGGTTAAGCTGTTGATCGGTGGTTTTACTTATGGTTAAGCTGTTGATCGGTGGTTTTACTCATGGTTAAGCTGTTGATCGGGGGTTTTACTCATGGTTAAGCTATTGATCGGGGGTTTTACTCATGGTTAAGCTATTGATCGGTGGTTTTACTCATGGGTAAGCTATTGATCGGGGGTTTTACTCATGGTTAAGCTATTGATCGGGGGTTTTACTCATGGTTAAGCTGTTGATCTGTGGTTTTACTCATGGGTAAGCTGTTGATCGGGGGTTTTACTCATGGTTAAGTTGTTGATCGGGGGTTTTACTCATGGTTAAGCTATTGATCGGGGGTTTTACTCATGGTTAAGTTGTTCTATCTTAGTCATTAACACTCTTTCTGGCCCTCATCCCCTCTCTCTCTCTCTCTCTTTCTCTCACTCCCTCACTCGCTCTCTCTCTCTCTCTTTCTCTCACTCCCTCACTCGCTCTCTCTTTTTCAAGCCCCCCTCTCTCTCTATCTGCTCACTCTCTTCCTTTCTCGCTCCCTTTCTCTCTCTCTCTCTCTCTCTCTCTCTGGGCCTGATCATCTTTTGCAAACTCAATCTCTCTCTCTGCTGCTCTGTTCTTTCTCTCCCTGTCTGTTTCTTCTCAGCCACACTTTTGTACAACATCATAGCTCATTTAAAGGAACACCGGTGAAATGTAAATAAGTGTTAACTCAATAACCACCCAATGTTGGTCGTGACTTTCGTAATTCAAAATGCCAGTATTAAACATTAGCTCTGGCCTGGTGATTTGTCGTACACAATGTGATCACAACCTCCATCACATCCATTCAACTGAGCACCACAACAACCTCTCACTGAAGAACGATGTGATTGAATGCTGAACCTTTTCAGAATGATCCAATAGCAGTGTACGAACACCTCTCCAAATGATCCAATAGCACAGTGTACAAACACCTCTCCAAATGATTCAATAGCACAGTGTACGAACACCTCTCCAAATGATCCAATAGCACAGTGTACGAACACCTCTCCAAATGATCCAATAGCACAGTGTACGAACACCTCTCCAAATGATCCAATAGCACAGTGTACGAACACCTCTCCAAATGATCCAATAGCACAGTGTACAAACACCTCTCCAAATGATCCAATAGCACAGTGTACGAACGCCTCTCCAAATGATCCAATAGCACAGTGTACGAACACCTCTCCAAATGATCCAATAGCACAGTGTACGAACACCTCTCCAAATGATCCAATAGCACAGTGTACGAACACCTCTCCAAATGATCCAATAGCACAGTGTACAAACACCTCTCCAAATGATCCAAATAATCTTGTTAAGATGGGGAATCTAATAATGCACGGCTGGCTCCAGATGGAGGGAGCAAATGACCATGGTAGAACACCACACAGGCTTTTATGAAACATGGGGATAGCAGAGGGACTCGCAGAGCAGAACCTGAGTTCAAATACTATTTGAACATTATTTCATATAGAGTTGAAGTCAGAAGGTTACATACACTCATTAAAACTCATTTTTCAGCCACTCCACAAATTTCTTGGTAATAAACTATAGTTTTGGCAAGTCGGTTAGGACATCTACTTCGTGCATGACACAAGTCATTTTTACAACAATTGTTTACAGACAGATTATTTCACTTATAATTCACTGTATCACAATTCCAGTGGGTCAGAAGTTTACATATACTAAGTTGTCTGTGCCTTTAAACATCTTGGAAAATTCCAGAAAATGATGTCATGGCTTTAGAAGCTTCTGATAGGTTAATTGACATAATCTGAGTCAATTGGAGGTGTACCTGTAGATGTATTTCAAGGCCTACCTTCAAACTCAGTGCCTCTTTGCTTGACATTATGGGAAAATCAAAAGAAATCAGCCAAGACCTCAGAATTATTTTTTTAGACCTCCACAAGTCTAGTTCATCCTTGGGAGCAATTTCCAAATGCCTGAAGGTACCACGTTCATACATACAAACAATAGTATGCAAGTATGAACACCACGGGATCACGCAGCCGTCATGACGCTCAGGAAGGAGACGCGTTCTGTCTCCTAGAGATCAACGTACTTTGGTGCGAAAAGTGCAAATCAATCCCAGAACAACAGCAAAGGACCTTGTGAAGATACCTGGAGGAAACAGGTACAAAAGTATCTATATCCACAGTAAAACGAGTCCTATATCGACATAACCTGAAAGGCCACTCAGCAAGGAAGAAGCCACTGCTCCAAAACCGCCATAAAAAAAGCCAGACTATGGTTTGTAACTGCATATGGGGACGAAGATTGTACTTTTTGGAGAAATGTCCTCTGGTCTGATGAAACAAAAATAGAAGTGTTTGGCAATAATGACCATCGTTATGTTTGGAGGAAAAAGGGGGAGGCTTGCAAGCCGAAGAACACCATCCCAACCGTGAAGCACGGGGGTGGCAGCATCATGTTGTGTGGGTGCTTTGCTGCAGGAGGGACTGGTGCATTTCACAAAATAGATGGCATCATGAGGAAAGGAAAATTATATGGATATATTGAAGCAACATCTCAAGACATCAGTCAGGAAGTTAAAGCTTGGTCGCAAATGGGTCTTCCAAATGGACAATGACTCCAAGCATACTTCCAAAGTTGTGGCAAAATGGCTTAAGGACAACAAAGTCAAGGTATTGGAGAGGCCATCACAAAGCCCTGTCCTCCATCCTATAGAAAATGTTTGGGCAGAACTGTGCGAGCAAGGAGGCCTACAAACCTGACTCAGTTACACCAGCTCTGTCAGGAGGAATAGGCCAAATTCACCCAACTTATTGTGGGAAATTTGTGGAAGGCTACCCAAAACGTTTGACCAAAGTTAAACAATTTAAAGGCAATGCTACCAAATACTAATTCAGTGTATGTAAACTTCTGACCCACTGGGAATGTGATGAAAGAAATAAAAGCTGAAATAAATCATTCTCTCTACTATTATTCTGACATTTCACATTCTTAAAATAAAGTGGTGATCCTAACCGACCTAAGACAGGGAATTTTTACTAGGATTAATTGTGAAAAACTGAGTTTAAATGTATTTGGCTAAGGTGTATGTAAACTTCCGACTTCAACTGTACTTTATCTGTGCTTGATTTAGCTGCCTGTTGCAATGGAACCAATAGAAAAGTCCCAAAAGTGCAAGCCCCAACCACCTGGCACTCCAGGCTGGGCTAAAGCAAACACACCTGGCTATATTTTTAACGAACCTAACGCAATGGTCAATCAAAGCGCAGGAGGTAGCTCTATAGGTTCAGGGGTTTGTCAGAAATAGCTTTGCTATTTTCACTATTACAATTATAGGCACACACGCTGGAATTGGTGCGTGTGCCCCTGTAACTTTTCTGACACCTCCTGCTTAAAACCCAAAAAGTCAGAAGGATCGTGAGGCCCCCACTTTCACGGTCTGTATTCATACTGAAAATCAAGATCAAGCGAGCTTTTGCCCTTCTGCTCCACTTTGGGCTTTGATGAATAAACAAAAAGGCTTACAGAAACAAAAAAACATATATACCTTTGCGTTAACTTGAATCCATTTGCATTCCACATTGTTCTAAGTAATTGTATGTCTTCAATAGCATTCACACTGATATAGGGGCTGGGCGTACTGTACATTATGGCTGAGCAGGGACATGCCAGACTTTGTCAATAAGCAAGATTAAATTAATTATTGATAATACCTAAAAATAGAGTGAATAATTCTAATCAAATTCTAAACAAAACAACAACATGTCAATGCGGCAGTTTTTACGTGACGAAATTGCGTTTGACACTAGCGCTACCTTAATTAGCTCCAGCAGAAAATAGAGCCCTCGGAGTATTTGAAAGATTTTAAATAGTATTTGAACCCATGACCGTTTCTGAGTGAGGCCCATTTCTCTGTCTGAGAGTGAGCGGTGTTAGTGTTAGCTTCTCATCCTTGCCAGGAATAATGGGATTTCTGGGTTTTAAATGCACTTCAGTCTGTCTGGAGCCAGTAGGAAGGTAAACCATTGATCCATAAACAAGAAAGGGAACACAGGATGCTTTAAATGTATAATGAGGCTTCCTCCAAGAGCAGTATTCTGTCCATCTCTGTGTTCCACACAAACACACACACACACACACACACACACACACACACACACACACACACACACACACACACCTTCTGTCACACCCTGGCCTTAGTTGTCTTTGTTTTCTTTATTATTTTAGTTAGGTCAGGGTGTGACATGGGGGATGTATGTGTTTTGTATTGTCTAGGGTTTTTTGTATGTTTATGGGGCAGTGTTCAGTCTAGGTGTTTGTATGTCTATGGTTGCCTAGATTGGTTCTCAATTAGAGACAGCTGTCTATCGTTGTCTCTGATTGGGAACCATATTTAGGCAGCCATATTCATTAGGTAGTTCGTGGGTGATTGTCTGTGTAAGTTGCTTGTGTCTGCACTTATTGTTTATATAGCTTCACGTTCGTCGGTTTGTTGTTTTGTTTAGTTTGTATTAGTGTTCTTCGTTTCGCTTTCAATAAAAGAAGATGTATTGTTATCACGCTGCGCCTTGGTCCTCCTCTCTTCCACGTTACGACGAACGTGACACCTTCGCCTGTTGGCTGCAGGGCTGGCACTGCTATTAGCCTTTCATCTGCAGCAGCTTCCCAATCACAGACCCTCCCCCACAAGAGGCTCGAGGTCACACAGCAATACAGCTAGTCTACGGATACATCCCAAATGCCACTCTGTAGCCTATGGACGCTGGTCAAAAGTAATACAGTATATAGGGGGAAAGGTGGCTTTAAGAAGCAACTAATTCCTGATTACAGTTAGAGCAGCCTTCCAGTCCGTCAGTTATTCAACCCCTCACCAAGACAGCTACTACAGACTTTATTACCATCTAGTTAAAATGCAGCAGGGCCTGTCATCTGTCATGCAGGAGGGGTTGGTGTTATCCAATATAGCCCATATGCCTGCCTCTTTCAACAAACACACATTCAACATTCAATCAAATGCACTCCAGCCTCACGGCTCTGCAATCTGCCCCCGACCTAGCCGATCACTCACGCCTTGTGAGCAATCATCACTTATCCTTAACGGCACAGCACGTTCCTAACACTGGTTTCGGACGATTTACACGACTGAAATGATTCAAAACATAGGTAGGCTAGATGTGAAAATGATGGACGAAGTGGTGGAGGTGTTGAGGGGGACTTAGTCATGTCCCTGTCCTGCTCCCTCCAGGCACCATAGCAACAGGCAACAGAGAGAGAGGCAGAGGCCCCAGGAATAGTGCTGTGTTCTTAATTGGAATCACAGTGATTCTATAGCGTCGAATAGGATTCCAGGAAATGTACAAAATGTACAGATATCATGATGATGACTTGTGTTCCTAATGGATCTCTTACAGCTTTTCTATCTCTGGATAAGGGAATATAAACTACCGCTGGATAAGGGAATATAAACTACCGCTGAATAAGGGAATATAAACTACCGCTGAATAAGGGAATATAAACTACCGCTGAATAAGGGAAAATAAACTACCGCTGAATAAGGGAAAATAAACTACCGCTGGATAGAGGAATATAAACTACCGCTGAATAAGGGAATATAAACTACCACTGAATAAGGGAATATAAACTACCGCTGGATAAGGGAATATAAACTACCGCTGGATAAGGGAATATAAACTACCGCTGGATAAGGGAATATAAACTACCGCTGGATAAGGGAATATAAACTACCGCTGAATAAGGGAATATAAACTACCGCTGAATAAGGGAATATAAACTACCGCTGAATAAGGGAATATAAACTACCACTGAATAAGGGAATATAAACTACCACTGAGTAAGGGAATATAAACTACCACTGAATAAGGGAATATAAACTACCGCTGAATAAGGGAATATAAACTACCGCTGAATAAGGGAATATAAACTACCGCTGAATAAGGGAATATAAACTACCACTGAATAAGGGAATATAAACTACCGCTGAATACGGGAATATAAACTACCGCTGAATAAGGGAATATAAACTACCACTGAATAAGGGAATATAAACTACCGCTGGATAAGGGAATATAAACTACCACTGAATAAGGGAATATAAACTACCACTGAATAAGGGAATATAAACTACCACTGAATAAGGGAATATAAACTACCGCTGGATAGAGGAATATAAACTACCACTGAATAAGGGAATATAAACTACCACTGAATAAGGGAATATAAACTACCGCTGAATAAGGGAATATAAACTACGGCTGGATAAGGGAATATAAACTACCACTGAATAAGGGAATATAAACTACCGCTGAATAAGGGAATATAAACTACCGCTGGATAAGGGAATATAAACTACCGCTGAATAAGGGAATATAAACTACCACTGAATAAGGGAATATAAACTACCACTGAATAAGGGAATATAAACTACCGCTGGATAAGGGAATATAAACTACCGCTGGATAAGGGAATATAAACTACCGCTGGATAAGGGAATATAAACTACCGCTGGATAAGGGAATATAAACTACCGCTGAATAAGGGAATATAAACTACCGCTGAATAAGGGAATATAAACTACCGCTGAATAAGGGAATATAAACTACCACTGAATAAGGGAATATAAACTACCACTGAGTAAGGGAATATAAACTACCACTGAATAAGGGAATATAAACTACCGCTGAATAAGGGAATATAAACTACCGCTGAATAAGGGAATATAAACTACCGCTGAATAAGGGAATATAAACTACCACTGAATAAGGGAATATAAACTACCGCTGAATACGGGAATATAAACTACCGCTGAATAAGGGAATATAAACTACCGCTGGATAAGGGAATATAAACTACCGCTGGATAGAGGAATATAAACTACCACTGAATAAGGGAATATAAACTACCACTGAATAAGGGAATATAAACTACCGCTGAATAAGGGAATATAAACTACGGCTGGATAAGGGAATATAAACTACCACTGAATAAGGGAATATAAACTACCGCTGAATAAGGGAATATAAACTACCGCTGGATAAGGGAATATAAACTACCACTGAATAAGGGAATATAAACTACCGCTGAATAAGGGAATATAAACTACCACTGGATAGAGGAATATAAACTACCACTGAATAAGGGAATATAAACTACCACTGAATAAGGGAAAATAAACTACCGCTGAATAAGGGAATATAAACTACCGCTGAATAAGGGAATATAAACTACCGCTGAATACGGGAATATAAACTACCGCTGAATAAGGGAATATAAACTACCACTGAATAAGGGAATATAAACTACCACTGAATAAGGGAATATAAACTACCGCTGAATACGGGAATATAAACTACCGCTGAATAAGGGTGTGCGTATACATGTACAGATATCATGACAATGAGGGCAGATTAGTAAAGAAGGATTAGGGTTTATCTAAATAGGATTAAACATTGCTGAGAATGAGTATTTAACTAACAGCTTCATCAAATGCACAGCAACACATCAGAGCCTGTATTCACAAAGCCTCTCAGAGGGAGCTAGTCTGAGCTCAGAAACCATGCTTCTGGTGGAATAGGGTGTCTGAATTCTTATCATATCTCAACAGCTGAGATGACAGATGTGGCTGTTTGAATAGAGAAGGCAATAGCAAACAGAAACCCACAAACCACTAATCAGACAAAATCCTCTCTGTTCGGGCGTGAGAAAGGGACTCCTTCTAGGTTAGCCACATAATATTTGGACAAGTAATCAACATTCAACAGTTTATCTGCATGTTGTTTATAACCTTTTTGTTACACTGTGACTGCCAGGATGAGAATATAAACAGTTTGATTAGACAAGAGGTCCACTACTCATTAGCATTTACAGTGAGCTCCCCCCAAAAAGTTACAGATGCACAAATGTCATGCCCCCAAGATATGCTAACCTCTCACAATTGCGATAACAGGGGAGATTAGCAATTTTTGCCTCTGTAATTTTCTCACTCATCATTATCCACGATTAATTTAGGACTATTTGTAATCATGGTAGCATCTACATTAATGTAGAAGTGTTGAGAAACATATTTTATACTTATTTCCAATAAAAGTGACTCCATAATGAAAATACATTATTTACCATTTCTATAGGGCACAAATTCATCTGAAACACAACCAAAACAAACAGCAAATGCATTCAACAAGTGTGTAGAGTCACAAGCTTGATGTAATCATTGTGTGCTAAGAATATGGGACCAAATAGTAAAATTGTACTACTTTAAAACACATATAAGTGAATTTGTCTTTTGGTCCCCTAAAACGGAGGGACTATGTAAAAATAAGTGTTGTAATTTCTAAATCAGGGGTGTCAAACTCATTCCACGGAGGGGAGAGTGTCTGCTGGTTTTTGTTTTTTCCTTTCAATTAAGAGCAAGACAACCAGGTGAGGGGAATTCCTTACTAATTAGTGACCTTAATTCATCCATCAAGTACAAGGTTGGAGCAAAACCCCTCAGACACTCAGCCCTCTGTGGAATGAGTTTGACGCATGTTCTAAACGATTCACCCAATATGGTTGAAAAAACCCTCCAATTATAGCTGACAGTCTGAACTTTAACCTCATAGTCATTGAATCATTTCACATCCAAAGTGCAGGAGTACAGAGCAAAACAACAACGCATGTGTCCCTGTCCCAGTACTGTTGGAGCTCACTGTATGTCGCTTTTTGTGCACTGTACCTCAGTCAACAATCCATGCTTACTCTTTCTCGAGTAAGAAAATAGAACATCTCTCTCCAGTGTCTTACCCCTACCCTTTCACATGTGGAAAATCGCATTATTTCACATGAAAGTTCACATGTGAAAATGTGTTTTTGGAACACTTCAAGGTGTAGTTTCATGTTGTCACATGCTATTACATTAACTTCACATGTGATCACATGAAAACGTGTTTTTTTAGGACACTTTACGTGTTAGCATGTGAAATTCACGTGTTTTTTTAGGACACTTTACGTGTTAGCATGTGAAATTCCCGTGTTTTTTCCGTAAGGGTACACTTGTTTTGGGGGGAAACGACATAGGAATATAGTTTCTCTACCTTGATATACATAACCTATATGTGCATTTTTCAAATAAATTCAGTTTGGACAATGTATTGGTCAAAATCTAGGCCTATAATATCCAGCTAAACAGATGGTTCTAGCCTCCCCAGTGAGAATACAGCCCACACAATGAGTAATGTAAAATAATCTTTCTGCTACTAAGCTGGTACACATGGGTAAACATGACACTTTAAGCACCCACGTTATTTAACATGTCCACACCATCCACATTAAGAGACTTAAAATTGACTTACTAATTAGTCAAAACTCCCCTTTCCCTGTTGACTTGGTCAGAGTTTCCTTCTTATCATCGTTATGGAGTAACCTCTTTAGCATCCAGTATGTAGCCACCAAAATAGAATTAGCTATTAGAAGGAACAAAATTGGTTTTGATATTGTCAGGGAACGAAATTGAAAATATTGGAGCCAGGACTGATAAGGGTAAGATGCTAAGCCACCAAAGTAGTTGGCACTCACGCTGTCATTGATGTGGATTTAGCGGTCACAGACCAATATTATGAGAGAGAGCGAGAGAAGGGAAAGAGAGAGAGAAAGAGTACAGAACATAACATGTTAGAGAGCGAGAGAGAGAGAGAGAGAGAGAGAGAGAGAGAGAGAGAGAGAGAGCAATCTCTACAATTTAAATTAGCAGTGGAAGGGCCACCCTTTGTAATCTACTTCTAAATTAGGTGCACATCTCCCCAAAGATGTACTTTGTATTGTAAAAACTAAAAATATCTCAGAGGCAGATTGGAAGTCAAGAGACGAACCATAGAAAGGTTCAATCCTCTGTCAAATTTAACCCAGTAACAGACCCATAGAAAGTAATGTACTAACCAACAGTCCAAATCTGATTATGTTTGCATCAAGTGTTATGGAAAGCAAGGCTATTTTAGTAATTGTACAACCAACACTCAGTTACAAACCAAAATGTAAAGTAATGATTGTAACATTTCATACATCACTACTTGTATATTGTCGCGTCCCAGATGTACCCCTATTCCCTATACAGTGCACTAGATTTGATGACATGTGGGACTCATCCTATGAGTGATATAGGCTTACTGGACAAAGACAATTCCCATTTACCATCAACCTCATCACTACCAGTTAATACTTTCAGCCAATGTGGCACCAGACGTATCTGACATCTGTCAATGTCATCTTCTTTACCCTGTGAGAGCAGCAATGGAGGTAGATAACGAGTCCATTTCCTAAAAGTCCTCTTTGTCTTAATAGAAAGGCAGTAATCTGATTCATACAACGGGTGGTTCTAATCCTGAATGCTGATTGGTTAAAACCGCATTCCAGACGGTGTCTATTCCACAAGTTACCACTGGCTAAATCTATGACATTAAAATGCCTATTTACTGCGCAATCCACTGTCTCCTCAGCCCAGCCAGGCAATTTATAAACTTGATCTCTTCTATAAAAAGCATATAGACATTATTTCAAATTTCTTTTAGACTAACATTTCGTTTTCAACAGTGGAGATTTGTATAAACGTTGCTGTCTGTCTCTCCGACATTTGCAACATTGAATCAATATTCAAATTTGATCTCCAGCTGTTCTGTTGTAATGAACGTGTTGGGAGTTGGGACGAAACAGACAGTCAAGAAGTGTTGCTCAGCCTGTCGAAATCATGAATCAGCTGGCATCAATTGAAAAAAGAAAAAAATGAAATGAAGTGCAGCTAGTTTGCAGTCTCTCCAGCTTCAGTTTGAAGTGATTGTGTTAGCTGTGTTGTTGGCTAGCTCCTCTGAACAACAGTGTCCTGACGAGAGAGCACATTTTCTATACCAGGATAAATGGCGCCTGATTAGCTCATTGTTATGGATGTATCTAAATAAATGTCACTAGAAAACTGCTTAAACACATGTAAATGCAGCTACTGTTGTTATTCTAGCTGCCCTGTTTGACGTGACTGTAAGTTAGCCATAGTTGGCTAGCTAGCAAGCAAGGGATAAGAACGTTGCCAGCCTCTATGGAAATGGCACACATAGAACAAACGACTGGGTACAGAACATAAAGACTGAATGACTGGGTCGCGTCCAAAGATACAGAACATAAAGACTGAATTACTGGGTCGCGTCTCTGGCAACCGAACCGATAGAACGAATGACCAGCCGTTTTGGGTAGCAACCCTAGATTTGTGTCGGGACTATATCTTGTGGAAGGATGAAATAGTATGAATAAATTAATCAAAATAACGTTTAATGAAACTATGTCAATCATTATTTGAATTTGTTGGTAACCCGTTGTATAAATGTGATAATGCCCCCAATGCCGGTGTTTGGAGGATATACTGTATTGGCACGGCTTAACGGCCCTCGACGATAATCCTCCAAACACCGGCTTCTCTGGCATTATCACTTTATTAGAATGAGACGTCTCGTTGGCAGAAAGACAACTTGGAGGGACTACCTCCATATGACTGAGGAAGTCACAGAAAACAGAATCACACTGATAAGACTGGGGGATGCAGCATACGCGCACACAAATGCATAACATCACATGACTTAGCAACAAATCTTCCTCGGGTATTCTGATTATGATGCATATTCCTCTATTAAGCCGTTTCATCAACAACAGCAAAACGGTTATCCATTAAGTCATCAGTCTTTTACCAGTAAATTGCAAATATCAATATCAAATAGCCTTGTTGTGATATTGAGAATTAAGGATATAAATTGCAATGGGACTTTGATATTGTAAAAATAGCTGATCTAAATAAAAATCTACTTCCCGACTGGAGGAAGATATTCAGCGTTTAATGTTCCACACCTCTGCAGGGGTGGTAGTCTGTATCATAGTGTAAAGGCCTCTGCAGGGGTATGGTAGTCTGTATCATCGTGTAAAGGTCTCTGCAGGGGTATGGTAGTCTGTATCATAGTGTAAAGGTCTCTGCAGGGGTATGGTAGTCTGTATCATAGTGTAAAGGCCTCTGCAGGGGTATGGTAGTCTGTATCATCGTGTAAAGGTCTCTGCAGGGGTATGGTAGTCTGTATCATAGTGTAAAGGTCTCTGCAGGGGTATGGTAGTCTGTATCATAGTGTAAAGGCCTCTGCAGGGGTATGGTAGTCTGTATCATCGTGTAAAGGTCTCTGCAGGGGTATGGTAGTCTGTATCATAGTGTAAAGGTCTCTGCAGGAGTATGGTAGTCTGTATCATCGTGTAAAGGTCTCTGCAGGGGTGGTAGTCTGTATCATAGTGTAAAGGTCTCTGCAGGGGTATGGTAGTCTGTATCATAGTGTAAAGGTCTCTGCAGGGGTGGTAGTCTGTATCATAGTGTAAAGGTCTCTGCAGGGGTGGTAGTCTGTATCATAGTGTAAAGGTCTCTGCAGGGGTATGGTAGTCTGTATCATAGTGTAAAGGTCTCTGCAGGGGTATGGTAGTCTGTATCATAGTGTAAAGGTCTCTGCAGGGGTGGTAGTCTGTATCATAGTGTAAAGGTCTCTGCAGGGGTATGGTAGTCTGTATCATAGTGTAAAGGTCTCTGCAGGGGTATGGTAGTCTGTATCATAGTGTAAAGGTCTCTGCAGGGGTATGGTAGTCTGTATCATAGTGTAAAGGTCTCTGCAGGGGTATGGTAGTCTGTATCATCGTGTAAAGGTCTCTGCAGGGGTATGGTAGTCTGTATCATAGTGTAAAGGTCTCTGCAGGGGTATGGTAGTCTGTATCATAGTATAAAGGTCTCTGCAGGGGTATGGTAGTCTGTATCATCGTGTAAAGGTCTCAGCAGGGGTATGGTAGTCTGTATCATAGTGTAAAGGTCTCTGCAGGGGTGGTAGTCTGTATCATCGTGTAAAGGTCTCTGCAGGGGTATGGTAGTCTGTATCATCGTGTAAAGGTCTCTGCAGGGGTATGGTAGTCTGTATCATAGTGTAAAGGTCTCTGCAGGGGTATGGTAGTCTGTATCATAGTGTAAAGGTCTCTGCAGGGGTATGGTAGTCTGTATCATAGTGTAAAGGTCTCTGCAGGGGTGGTAGTCTGTATCATAGTGTAAAGGTCTCTGCAGGGGTGGTAGTCTGTATCATAGTGTAAAGGTCTCTGCAGGGGTGGTAGTCTGTATCATAGTGTAAAGGTCTCTGCAGGGGTGGTAGTCTGTATCATAGTGTAAAGGTCTCTGCAGGGGTATGGTAGTCTGTATCATAGTGTAAAGGTCTCTGCAGGGGTATGGTAGTCTGTATCATAGTGTAAAGGTCTCTGCAGGGGTATGGTAGTCTGTATCATAGTGTAAAGGTCTCTGCAGGGGTGGTAGTCTGTATCATAGTGTAAAGGTCTCTGCAGGGGTGGTAGTCTGTATCATAGTGTAAAGGTCTCTGCAGGGGTATGGTAGTCTGTATCATCGTGTAAAGGTCTCTGCAGGGGTATGGTAGTCTGTAGCATAGTGTAAAGGCCTCTGCAGGGGTATGGTAGTCTGTATCATCGTGTAAAGGTCTCTGCAGGGGTATGGTAGTCTGTATCATAGTGTAAAGGTCTCTGCAGGGGTATGGTAGTCTGTATCATAGTGTAAAGGTCTCTGCAGGGGTATGGTAGTCTGTATCATAGTGTAAAGGTCTCTGCAGGGGTATGGTAGTCTGTATCATAGTGTAAAGGTCTCTGCAGGGGTATGGTAGTCTGTATCATAGTGTAAAGGTCTCTGCAGGGGTGGTAGTCTGTATCATAGTGTAAAGGTCTCTGCAGGGGTGGTAGTCTGTATCATAGTGTAAAGGTCTCTGCAGGGGTGGTAGTCTGTATCATAGTGTAAAGGTCTCTGCAGGGGTATGGTAGTCTGTATCATAGTGTAAAGGTCTCTGCAGGGGTATGGTAGTCTGTATCATAGTGTAAAGGTCTCTGCAGGGGTATGGTAGTCTGTATCATAGTGTAAAGGTCTCTGCAGGGGTGGTAGTCTGTATCATAGTGTAAAGGTCTCTGCAGGGGTGGTAGTCTGTATCATAGTGTAAAGGTCTCTGCAGGGGCGTGGTAGTCTGTATCATCGTGTAAAGGTCTCTGCAGGGGTATGGTAGTCTGTAGCATAGTGTAAAGGCCTCTGCAGGGGTGGTAGTCTGTATCATAGTGTAAAGGTCTCTGCAGGGGTATGGTAGTCTGTATCATAGTGTAAAGGTCTCTGCAGGGGTATGGTAGTCTGTATCATAGTGTAAAGGTCTCTGCAGGGGTATGGTAGTCTGTATCATAGTGTAAAGGTCTCTGCAGGGGTATGGTAGTCTGTATCATCGTGTAAAGGTCTCTGCAGGGGTATGGTCGTCTGTATCATAGTGTAAAGGTCTCTGCAGGGGTATGGTAGTCTGTATCATAGTGTAAAGGTCTCTGCAGGGGTGGTAGTCTGTATCATAGGTTTAAAGGTCTCTGCAGGGGTGGTAGTCTGTATCATCGTGTAAAGGTCTCTGCAGGGGTATGGTAGTCTGTATCATCGTGTAAAGGTCTCTGCAGGGGTATGGTAGTCTGTAGCATAGTGTAAAGGTCTCTGCAGGGGTATGGTAGTCTGTATCATCGTGTAAAGGTCTCTGCAGGGGTATGGTAGTCTGTAGCATAGTGTAAAGGTCTCTGTAGGGGTATGGTAGTCTGTATCATAGTGTAAAGGTCTCTGCAGGGGTATGGTAGTCTGTATCATCGTGTAAAGGTCTCTGCAGGGGTATGGTAGTCTGTATCATAGTGTAAAGGTCTCTGCAGGGGTATGGTAGCCTGTATCATAGTGTAAAGGTCTCTGCAGGGGTATGGTAGTCTGTATCATAGTGTAAAGGTCTCTGCAAGGGTATGGTAGTCTGTATCATAGTGTAAAGGTCTCTGCAGGGGTATGGTAGTCTGTATCATAGTGTAAAGGTCTCTGCAGGGGTATGGTAGTCTGTATCATCGTGTAAAGGTCTCTGCAGGGGTATGGTAGTCTGTATCATAGTGTAAAGTTCTCTGCAGGGGTGGTAGTCTGTATCATCGTGTAAAGGTCTCTGCAGGGGTATGGTAGTCTGTATCATCGTGTAAAGGTCTCTGCAGGGGTGGTAGTCTGTATCATAGTGTAAAGGTCTCTGCAGGAGTATGGTAGTCTGTATCATAGTGTAAAGGCCTCTGCAGGGGTATGGTAGTCTGTATCATCGTGTAAAGGTCTCTGCATGGGTATGGTAATCTATATCACCGTGTAAAGGTCTCTGCAGGGGTATGGTAGTCTGTATCATAGTGTAAAGGTCTCTGCAGGGGTATGGTAGTCTGTATCATAGTATAAAGGTCTCTGCAGGGGTATGGTAGTCTGTATCATAGTGTAAAGGTCTCTGCAGGGGTATGGTAGTCTGTATCATAGTGTAAAGGTCTCTGCAGGGGTATGGTAGTCTGTATCATAGTGTAAAGGTCTCTGCAGGGGTGGTAGTCTGTATCATAGTGTAAAGGTCTCTGCAGGGGTGGTAGTCTGTATCATAGTGTAAAGGTCTCTGCAGGGGTGGTAGTCTGTATCATAGTGTAAAGGTCTCTGCAGGGGTATGGTAGTCTGTATCATAGTGTAAAGGTCTCTGCAGGGGTATGGTAGTCTGTATCATAGTTTAAAGGTCTCTGCAGGGGTATGGTAGTCTGTATCATCGTGTAAAGGCCTCTGCAGGGGTATGGTAGTCTGTATCATAGTGTAAAGGTCTCTGCAGGGGTATGGTAGTCTGTATCATAGTGTAAAGGTCTCTGCAGGGGTATGGTAGTCTGTATCATCGTGTAAAGGTCTCTGCAGGGGTGGTAGTCTGTATCATCGTGTAAAGGTCTCTGCAGGGGTATGGTAGTCTGTATCATAGTGTAAAGGTCTCTGCAGGGGTATGGTAGTCTGTATCATAGTGTAAAGGCCTCTGCAGGGGTATGGTAGTCTGTATCATAGTGTAAAGGTCTCTGCAGGGGTATGGTAGTCTGTATCATAGTGTAAAGGTCTCTGCAGGGGTATGGTAGTCTGTATCATAGTGTAGATATAGATGGTGTGGACACAAATTATGGAATGCAGGGCTTCACAGCTCGATGAGTCACACGTGCACTACACACGCACGCGCACACACACATCATACCGAAGTACACACTACAGAAAAACACACTAAATGCATCCGTTTAACTCTTCAAGTTGAGTGCCTTGATAACAGTCCTTAAAGGTCCAGTGCAGTCAAAAACTAGATGTTTCTGTATTATATATATATTTTCACACTATGAGATACTATGAGATATTCACAATACTGTGAAATTGTGACAATTATGATAATTCCTTTTTAGTGTAAGAGCTGTTTGAAAAGTCCTCCTGAAACTGAAAGTTTTGCACTGCTTGGTGACATTACCAGGCAGTAAATTAGTTAATAGACAAATAAGAAAGAGAGTTTCAAACCTCTCTGCCAATAACAGATAGTTTTCAGTTTTCCCCTCCCCACAAACTTAGCAAAATTCTTGCTTGAGAAATTGCTCTTTGCTAAAAATGCAATTTTTGAAAGAATTTTTATGTAAAACAATCACAGTATGGTACTCAATTGTTACCCAGAAATGATTGGATATTGAGATAAAAACGGTTGCATTGGACCTTAAAAAATAACTAGCCCTTCTAAGTCCCAGCAACAATAACTAGCCCTTCTAAGTCCCAGCAACAATAACTAGCCCTTCTAAGTCCCAGCAACAAACTCAAGCATTTGAAGTCATTGGAAACTGGTAGGCACTAGGCAACACAACAATGGCACCAGAAATAGAATCTGAATTCAAGCCGCAAACCAGGTGGAGGGTGGAGGAGAACCGTGAGAGACAGAGGGTGGAGGAGAACCGTGAGAGACAGAGGGTGGAGGAGAACCCTGGGAGAGACAGAGGGTGGAGTAGAACCGTGAGAGACAGAGGGTGGAGTAGAACCGTGAGAGACAGAGGGTGGAGGAGAACCGTGAGAGACAGAGGGTGGAGGAGAACCGTGGGAGACAGAGGGTGGAGGAGAACCCTGGGAGAGACAGAGGGTGGAGGAGAACCGTGAGAGACAGAGGATGGAGGAGAACCCTGGGAGAGACAGAGGGTGGAGGAGAACCCTGGGAGAGACAGAGGGTGGAGGAGAACCGTGGGAGAGACAGAGGGTGGAGGAGAACCGTGGGAGACAGAGGGTGGAGGAGAACCCTGAGAGACAGAGGGTGGAGGAGAACCCTGAGAGACAGAGGGTGAAGGAGAACCCGGAGAGACAGAGGGTGGAGGAGAACCGTGAGAAACAGAGGGTGGAGGAGAACCGTGAGAAACAGAGGGTGGAGGAGAACCCTGGGAGACAGAGGGTGGAGGAGAACCGTGAGACAGAGGATGGAGGAGAACCCTGGGAGACAGAGGGTGGAGGAGAACCCTGAGAGGCAGAAGGTGGAGGAGAACCCTGAGAGACAGAGGGTGGAGGAGAACCCTGGGAGAGACAGAGGGTGGAGGAGAACCCTGGGAGAGACAGAGGGTGGAGGAGAACCGTGAGAGACAGAGAATGGAGGAGAACCGTGAGAGACAGATAGTGGAGGAGAACCGTGAGAGACAGAGGGTTGAGGAGAACCGTGAGAGACAGAGGGTGGAGGAGAACCGTGGGAGACAGAGGGTGGAGGAGAACCCTGGGAGAGACAGAGGGTGGAGGAGAACCGTGAGAGACAGAGGGTGGAGGAGAACCGTGAGAGACAGAGGGTGGAGTAGAACCGTGAGAGACAGAGGGTGGAGGAGAACCGTGAGAGAGAGAGGGTGGAGTAGAACCGTGAGAGACAGAGGGTGGAGGAGAACCGTGAGAGACAGAGGGTTGAGGAGAACCGTGAGAGACAGAGGGTTGAGGAGAACCGTGAGAGACAGAGGGTGGAGGAGAACCGTGAGAGACAGAGGGGGGAGGAGAACCGTGAGAGACAGAGGGTGGAGGAGAACCGTGAGAGACAGAGGGTGGAGGAGAACCCTGAGAGACAGAGGGTGGAGGAGAACCCTGAGAGACAGAGGGTGGAGGAGAACCCTGAGAGACAGAGGGTGGAGGAGAACCCTGAGAGACAGAGGGTGGAGGAGACCCTGGGAGAGGCAGAGGGTGGAGGAGAACCCTGAGAGACAGAGGGTGGAGGAGACCCTGGGAGAGACAGAGGGTGGAGGAGAACCCTGAGAGACAGAGGGTGGAGGAGAACCGTGGGAGACAGAGAATAACAAGCCTGTGGCACATACAGATATTGGCAGTAGGGACTATAGATACAGATATTGGCAGTAGGGACTATAGATACAGATATTGGCAGTAGGGACTATAGATACAGATATTGGCAGTAGGGACTATAGATACAGATATTGGCAGTAGGGACAATAGATACAGATATTGGCAGTAGGGACTGTAGATACAGATATTGGCAGTAGGGACTATAGATACAGATATTGGCAGTAGGGACAATAGATACAGATATTGGCAGTAGGGACAATAGATACAGATATTGGCAGTAGGGACAATAGATACAGATATTGTCAGTAGGGACTATAGATACAGATATTGGCAGTAGGGACAATAGATACAGATATTTTCAGTAGGGACTATAGATACAGATATTGGCAGTAGGGACAATAGATACAGATATTGGCAGTAGGGTATATAGATACAGATATTGGCAGTAGGGACAATAGAAAAAGATATTGGCAGTAGGGACTATAGATACAGCTACTGGCAGTAGGGACTATAGATACAGATATTGGCAGTACGGTATATAGATACAGATATTGGCAGTAGGGACTATAGATACAGATATTGGCAGTAGGGACTATAGATACAGATATTGGCAGTAGGGACAATAGATACAGCTACTGGCAGTAGGGACTATAGATACAGCAACTGGCAGTAGGGACTATAGATACAGCAACTGGCAGTAGGGACTATAGATACAGCAACTGGCAGTAGGGACTATAGATACATATATTGGCAGTAGGGACTATACAGATACAAATAAGGCACTGGGAACTGACTGAGTGTAACGATGTTCGTCTGAGGAAGAAAGATTAGACCAAAGCGCAGCGTGGTACGTGTTCATGATGTTTATTATCACATGAACACTGAAACAAAAACAAAAGTGGAACAAAACGCAACAGTTCTGTCAGGTACTCACACAAAACTGAAAACAACTACCAACAAAACCAACATGGAAAATGGCAACCTAAATAGGCTCCCCAATCAGAGACAACGAGAAACAGCTGTCTCTGATTGGGAACCAACTCAGGCCACCATAAACCTACAAACCCCTAGACCATACAAAATCCCCATAGATAAACAAAAACCCTAGACAAGAAAAAAACCTAGACAATACAATAACTAAACAAACCACCCTTGTCACACCCTGACCTAACCAAAAAATAAAGAAAACAAATATAACTAAAGTCAGGACGTGACACTGAGGGTCCCTTTTCAACCCCTCTAGGGTTGAACAGAGGCCCAGTGGCCCAGTGGGACCAACCCTTCTGAGACAGGAGAGTGAAGAATAACCCACAAACAGAGATAATGACAGGCCTGCAGCACAGACAGATATTGGCAGGGGGGGAGGGACTATACACATTCAGAGATAAGCCAGAGCACAGAGCACAGAGATGGCAGAAGAGACTGAGGGTCTTTCTCTTGCTCTGAATTGAACAGAGGAGGGGTCTGTGTCTGAGCAAACAGAGAAGAAGAAGAAGAAGACGTCATGTCTCTGTGTGTCTCACAGCGAGACAGCTAGCCGTACCATTAGTGATCCTCTCTCTATTGATCGAGACTTTTGTTCAATAGCTGGACAATCTAAAGAGATCATCGAGACAAGAGCATCAATCTAAAGAGACCATCGATACAAGAGCATCAATCTAAAGAGACCATCGAGACAAGAGCATCAATCTAAAGAGACCATCGATACAAGAGCATCAATCTAAAGAGACCATTGATATAAGAGCATCAATCTAAGGAGATCATCGATATAAGAGCATCAATCTAAGGAGATCATCGAGACAAGAGCATCAATCTAAAGAGACCATCGAGACAAGAGCATCAATCTAAAGAGACCATCGAGACAAGAGCATCAATCTAAAGAGACCATCGAGACAAGAGCATCAATCTAAAGAGACCATCGATACAAGAGCATCAATCTAAAGACCATTGATATAAGAGCATCAATCTAAGGAGATCATCGAGACAAGAGCATCAATCTAAAGAGACCATCGAGACAAGAGCATCAATCTAAGGAGACCATCGAGACAAGAACATCAATCTAAAGAGACCATCGAGACAAGAGCATCAATCTAAAGAGACCATCAAGACAAGAGCATCAATCTAAAGAGACCTTGGAGACAAGAGCATCAATCTAAAGAGACCATTGAGACAAGAGCATCAATCTAAAAAGACCATCGATACAAGAGCATCATTCTAAAGAAACCATCGATACAAGAGCATCAATCTAAGGAGACCATCGAGACAAGAGCATCAATCTAAGGAGACCATCGAGACAAGAGCATCAACCTAAGGAGACCATCGAGACAAGAGCATCAATCTAAAGAGATCATCAAGACAAGAGCATCAATCTAAAGAGACCATTGAGACAAGAGCATCAATCTAAGGAGACCATCGAGACAAGAGCATCAACCTAAGGAGACCATCGAGACAAGAGCATCAATCTAAAGAGATCATCAAGACAAGAGCATCAATCTAAAGAGACCATTGAGACAAGAGCATCAATCTAAGGAGACCATCGAGACAAGAGCATCAATCTAAGGAGACCATCAAGACAAGAGCATCAATCTAAGGAGACCATCAAGACAAGAGCATCAATCTAAAGAGACCATCGATACAAGAGCATCAATCTAAGGAGACCATCAAGACAAGAGCATCAATCTAAAGAGACCATCGAGACAAGAGCATCAACCTAAGGAGACCATCGAGACAAGAGCATCAATCTAAAGAGATCATCAAGACAAGAGCATCAATCTAAAGAGATCCGAGAGTTCACTCCACCACCATGAATTTAGCCTTATTAAGGCTCTCACAAATCACACCGAATGTGGATATAGCGTTCGTCTGCCTTCGTTCTGCACGCGGTGTTCAGCACGATCGTTCAGCACGCTGTGTTCAGCACGATCGTTCAGCACAATTAGAGACCTCCCTTGAGTAAGTGTGTTCATTCTCAATAACAACAAATCTGGAGACGTCTTTCTTCTTGAATGGCCAACATTTACTTCCATGTGACCAAACAAACATTGCCTAACAATTTACCCCCTCTGATGCCAAATGCCAGGCGTGCCAGCCACTTGGAGTCCCAGAGTACCTTCATTATCAAACCCAAATCTCCAGACTGGCTATCTTAGCTGTCTCTCAGCTAATGCATTGACTCTCTGCCAAAGAGCTTTGGAAAATTTGGATTTGGGAAGGAACATCTTGGGACAAATCTAATCTCACAGAAAGTCCTTAGAGAGTACCTTGATCTTAAATGGCAGCCGTCCAGGACCTCAACTTTCCTGCTTTGGAAATCACTGATTAAGAACTAAGAGGGTTAGTCAGTTTGTTAGGAATCTGTACCAATTCAGTAATATTACACCAACAACATGTCTCTAGTGAGTATCATTACATAAAGTCAACTGTGCTGGGCTGTGGACCTGAAAGAGTCCAACAAAAAACAGCAACACTCCAACTATATCAGTCTGAAAATACACTTACGGTCCATGTTTTGATGACTCTGCCATTGTGTGGTTGGTTGGACCATTGTAACACTCGTCGTTAGGTGGAAGAGAGGAGGACCAAGGCGCAGCGTGGTAAATGTTCATGATGCTGAATTTTAATGATGATCCAACAAAACAGAACACTGACAAAATACAAAACGACGTGAACAGACCTGAACTTGAGAACACATAAAACATGAACGCACGAACAGGAACAAACGAACGAAACAGTACCGTGTGGCGAACAAACACAGACATGGCAACAATGACCCACAAACAAACAGTGAAAACAGTCAACCTTAATATGGTTCCCAATCAGAGACAATGACAAACACCTGCCCCTGATTGAGAACCATATTAGGCCAAACAAATGAACCCAACATAGAAACACATAACATAGAATGCCCACCCAGCTCACGTCCTGACCAACTAAACAATACTGAACAAAGGAAATAAGGTCAGGAACGTGACAACCATGTAGCAGGGCCAAGATCTATGGTGTAGCCAATGTGTGTGGTCTCTTCGTAGCCAATGTGTGTGGTCTCTTCGTAGCCAATGAGTGTGGTCTCTTCGTAGCCAATGTGTGTGGTCTCTTCGTAGCCAATGTGTGTGGTCTCTTCGTAGCCAATGAGTGTGGTCTCTTCGTAGCCAATGAGTGTGGTCTCTTCGTAGCCAATGAGTGTGGTCTCTTCGTAGCCAATGAGTGTGGTCCCTTCATAGCCAATGAGTGTGGTCTCTTCGTAGCCAATGAGTGTGGTCCCTTCGTAGCCAATGTGTGTGGTCTCTTCATAGCCAATGAGTGTGGTCTCTTCATAGCCAATGTGTGTGGTCTCTTCGTAGCCAATGACTGTGGTCTCTTCGTAGCCAATGACTGTGGTCTCTTCGTAACCAATGAGTGTGGTCCCTTCGTAGCCAATGTGTGTGGTCTCTTCATAGCCAATGAGTGTGGTCTCTTCATAGCCAATGTGTGTGGTCTCTTCGTAGCCAATGTGTGTGGTCTCTTCGTAGCCAATGTGTGTGGTCTCTTCGTAGCCAATGTGTGTGGTCTCTTCGTAGCCAATGTGTGTGGTCTCTTCGTAGCCAATGAGTGTGGTCTCTTCATAGCCAATGTGTGTGGTCTCTTCGTAGCCAATGAGTGTGGTCTCTTCGTAGCCAATGTGTGTGGTCTCTTCGTAGCCAATGAGTGTGGTCTCTTCGTAGCCAATGAGTGTGGTCTCTTCGTAGCCAATGTGTGTGGTCTCTTCGTAGCCAATGTGTGTGGTCTCTTCGTAGCCAATGTGTGTGGTCTCTTCGTAGCCAATGTGTGTGGTCTCTTCGTAGCCAATGAGTGTGGTCTCTTCGTAGCCAATGAGTGTGGTCTCTTCGTAGCCAATGAGTGTAGTCCCTTCATAGCCAATGACTGTGGTCTCTTCGTAGCCAATGAGTGTGGTC
This sequence comes from Salvelinus fontinalis, assembly GCF_029448725.1. Classification (NCBI taxonomy): domain Eukaryota; kingdom Metazoa; phylum Chordata; class Actinopteri; order Salmoniformes; family Salmonidae; genus Salvelinus; species Salvelinus fontinalis. The sequence continues at coordinate 9,412,793 of NC_074673.1, read as the reverse complement.
CCTTCGTAGCAGTGTGGTATCTTCTACTCAACAGGTTGACAGAAACCATGCCACAGGCATAGATGTGATGTACCAAACACTTCTGCTTCTGCACGTCCCAAACACTTCTGCTTTTGCACATACCAAACACCAGTCACTTCTGCTTCTGCACGTACCAAACACCAGTCACTTCTGCTTCTGCACGTACCAAACACCAGTCACTTCTGCTTTTGCACATACCAAACACCAGTCACTTCTGCTTCTGCACGTACCAAACACCAGTCACTTCTGCTTCTGCACATACCAAACACCAGTCACTTCTGCTTCTGCACGCACCAAACACCAAACACTTCTGCTTCTGCACATACCAAACACTTCTGCTTCTGCACGTACCAAACACCAGTCACTTCTGCTTCTGCAAGTACCAAACACCAGTCACTTCTGCTTCTGCAAGTACCAAACACTTCTGCTTCTGCACGTACCAAACACTTCTACTTCTGCGTGGGTTTCATCCCTATAATTCATCATGAAAATCAGACCCTACTGCCAATGAAAGAGAGAGGTGTTTCTGTTGTCCCATCTCTGTGAAAACGGATAGGGTGCCGATGCACACAGGATTTGGGTTTTTTCTTCCTAGCCAACTTTTTTATTTATTGAATTCAAAATTAGCCAGCCCTGGCATTTCGGGTTGCTGAGCCTTTCTCACGGGATGTCCTATCTGACCATATCTCTGGGTTCAGTTGAATCACAGTAACACTGACAGAGGACACCTCAAACCCAATGACCGCTCCAATCCCACTGAGGTTGCCAATTTGAAATGCATGATAGGACACACAGCGCTGCCTGGGCCGAGCCAGCCATGTCTTGGAGGGCCAGTGACTGTTATTTAAAGTGTTCCTCATCTAGCCTGGCTGACAGACTGCTCGGGCTGACCCTGTTCCAAAGCACTGAGGGAAGAACTTATGTAAAATATCCAAACTTCATCTCCATCCAGCTCTGCCTGGCAATGTAAAGCCCAAGATGCAGACATGGGCTGGGTTCAAGGAGTAATTGATTTATTTCAAATGTTTTTGAGAGTTTTATTGAGACTGCCTGGAGCGCTGGATGGGCGTGGTTTGTACTCGTGGAACTATTACATTGGTTCCATAGTGCCAAGAAAGCTCAATCGAGTAGCTGAATTATCTGAAAGAAAACAACTACTATTTGAACCCAGGTCTGCTATGGTATACAACAGCAGCATGAGCCAGGAGGAGCCTTACTTCGCAGGTCATAGGACAGCTGGAGATGCATTAGTAGTCCAGTTAATACAATTCAGCCCCTACAAAACAAGCCAATGTATCTGCTACAGGTTCAATGTTGACACACTGCCCAGGTCCTTCAGTTGTCAGTCTTTCAGTTATCTCAGATGTCAGTCGTTCAGTTATCTCAGATGTCAGTCTTTCAGTTATCTCAGATGTCAGTCTTTCAGTTACCTCAGATGTCAGTCTTTCAGTTACCTCAGATGTCAGTCTTTCAGTTACCTCAGATGTCAGTCTTTCAGTTACCTCAGATGTCAGTCTTTCAGTTACCTCAGATGTCAGTCTTTCAGTTACCTCAGATGTCAGTCTTTCAGTTATCTCAGATGTCAGTCTTTCAGTTCTTTCAGATGTAACAAATACTGTACGAACGCTAAGTTAGCTAATAGACAGCTAAGCACTGCCACTGTTGACTGGAGAAGGCTTCACTACAGCTACTGTGTAACAGTGTTGCTATGGGTTGCAGTAACGACTTTGATCTTGGATGCACCTGTACACGTCATGCAGAAAGACATTCTAGCTGCAATTAACTAAAGCAGGAATTCAGAATTATAATTATTTTATAGTCCAGCGTGTCCAGTTATAATGTATCGTTTATAACGCATACAGTACACCTCCAGTAGCTAGAAAACCGAGAAAAGCCAGGCAGGACGCGCCCATGGTACCTTTGCTGACAACCTGTCTGACATTATAGCGGAATGAGGTGGTTTCCCAGCGACCTATATCTCCTGCCGTACGCAATGAATAATCATGAAACCCATATTCATCTTGCAGGGATTGGACTGTTGGAAGTGGGTAGTCGGCTGTTATGTTAGCTTCATAAATTATCCGGAAAGGACAAGCAAATAGCCCCTAGATTAACCACCTATAACCACACCTGACGGTATCGATATTATGCCACCGGTAGGCAATTTTATACGTTCAAGGATTTATGAATGACATAATTAATTAAGCACACAGGTGTTTAATCATCCGTAATGTGGATCAAATACAATCACACTATCCCTCCCCTCAAAAACCATGCAGCCAGCGCGCTGTCTGTCTGTTGAAGAAAAACATTTCACCCAGAATGACGTTTTCAATCTACGTGAAAACAGCATCCCTTGAAGATCATCTCTAAAATGTCAGTTTTGCAGTTGGGCAGAATAGAACGAGATGTTGCACAAACTTGTCAAAATTGTCTACGATTCTGCATTGCGGTAGGTTCCATCACTACATTCCCATCTCAATCACTGGAAACAGCACTGATTCCCTCGCTTTTGCCCATTGCTGCATAGACCCGGATTTTCTAGAAATAATACAATAATACATAGAATCAATGAAGCTGTTCATCTTCTTACCAGCAATAGCAGACGATCTGTCCGTCCGATTAACCTTCAAGACTCACACCTGGATCAACAGCACTGCATCGCCGGGCGCTCAGGAGCTCAGAGCCGGGGAGAAACTGACAGGCAGCCGAGTCTCTGCCGCGTCCTCTTCGATTGGATGGAGGGCTATGACATTAGGACATGGGGGGCGGGACGGGGTTGCGCTATTTCATTGGGCGACCAGAGAAGCAATCCAGTCCAAAATGTGTCCGTTTCATAACAAACGACGTGGCGGACTCATAGCTGAGTGTTGTTTTAGTTATTCTGCACTGTGATCATCATATCTTTTAGTTTCAGCATTATCTGTCGTCTAGGTTAGAGGATAGCAACACTTCAATGAGAAAGTGTTGTGTAGGCTATGCATTAGCCTATTATATTTGAGAATGGCGTTGCCTGAAGCAGTCTACCTGATTGAAGAGAAGAGATGGACGTGCTATGGCTCCGCTACAGCATTATGCTCTCAGATAAAGTGAATCGCCTTGTGTCGCATTTAAAACCACTGGGAACTCGGAACTCGGGGACTGGTAACTCGGGGAATCTCAAACTTCCGACGTCATTGCGTTCAAAACAACTGCGACCTCTGAAAAAAAATCGAATCAAATGTTATTGGTCACATATAAGTGTTTAGCAGATGCCATTTCAAGTGTAGCAAAATGTTTGTCCTTCTAGTTCGACAGTGCAGCAATATCTAACAAGTAATGTCTAACAATTTCACAACAAATACCTAATACACACAAATCTAAGTAAAGGAATGGAATAAAAAACATATATATATATATATATATATATATATTTATATGGATGAACAATTTAGAGCATAGGCTAAGATGCAAAAGATAGTATAGAACAGAATACAGTGTACATTATACATATGAGATGAGTAATGCAAGATATATAAACATTATTAAAGTGACTAGTGTTCCATTTATTAAAGTGGCCAATGATTTCAAGTCTGTATGTAGGCAGCAGCCTCTCTGTGCTAGTGATTCCAAATCTGAATTCCAACTCGGGAACCCGGGCCTCATTCTAGAGCTCCGACTTTCCAACCTGAAGATCACTGTCAGGGTTGTGTGCAGCGAAGTAGCAGAGTCAAATGCAGGACACAGGTGTTTGAGCGAAACATAAAACGTTTACTCAAAATCACAGCAAAAATCCACAAAGGGAAGAAAACAGAAATAACAACAACCACTAACGTAACAAACAATCACGGACAAACAGAAATGAAAGCAAGAGGGTTAAATAGGGAACATGATGGGGGAATTGAAAACAGGTGTGGATAATACAGACAAAACGAAACTGAAAAGTGGATCGATGGCGACTAGAAAGCCGGTGACGTCGACCGCCGAACACTACCCGAACAAGGAGAAGGGCCGACTTTGGCGGAAGTCGTGACAGTACCCCTCCCCTGACGCGCGGCTCCAGCAGCGCGACGACACCGGCCTCGGGACGACCCGGAGGGCGAGGTGCATGGCGATCCGGGTGGAGACGGTGAAACTCTTGTAACATGGATGGATCTAGGATGTCCTCCACCGGTACCCAGCATCTCTCCTCCGGACCGTACCCCTCCCACTCCACGATGTACTGAAGGCCCCTCGCCCGACGTCTAGAATCCATGATGGCCCTTACGGTATACGCCGGGACCCCCTCGATGTCAAGAGGGGGCGGAGGGACCTCCCGCACCTCAGACTGCTGGAGCGGACCAGCCACCACCGGCCTGAGGAGAGACACATGGAACGAGGGATTAATACGATAATCAGGGGGGAGTTGTAACCTATAACAAACCTCGTTCAGTCTCCTCAGGACTTTAAATGGCCCCACAAACCGCGGACCCAGCTTCCGGCAGGGCAGGTGAAGGGGTAGGTTTCGGGTCGAGAGCCAGACCCGATCCCCCGGTGCATACACGGGGGCCTCACTGCGGTGGCGGTCGGCACTCGCCTTTTGTCTCCTGATGGCCCGTTGTAGCCGTACGTGGGCAGCGTTCCAAGTCTCCTCTGAGTGCCGAAACCATTCATCCACCGCAGGAGCGTCAATCTGGCTCTGATGCCATGGTGCCAGGACCGGCTGGTAACCTAGCACACACTGAAAAGGTGATAGGTTGGTAGAGGAGTGGCGGAGGGAGTTTTGGGCCATCTCGGCCCAGGGGATGTAAGCTGCCCACTCCCCCGGCCGGTCCTGGCAATAGGACCTCAGAAACCTACCCACATCCTGGTTTACTCTTTCCACCTGCCCGTTGCTCTCGGGGTGGAAACCTGAGGTAAGGCTGACCGAGATCCCCAGGCGTTCCATAAACGCCCTCCAGACTCTAGACGTAAATTGGGGACCCCGATCAGAAACTATATCCTCAGGCACCCCGTAGTGCCGGAATACATGGGTGAACAGAGCCTACGCAGTTTGTAGAGCCGTAGGGAGACCGGGCAAAGGAAGGAGACGGCAGGACTTAGAAAACCGATCCACAACAACCAGGATCGTGGTGTTACCCCGCGACGGGGGAAGATCCGTCACAAAATCCACCGATAGGTGTGACCATGGTCGCTGTGGAACGGGAAGGGGTTGTAATTTCCCTCTGGGCAGATGTCTAGGTGCCTTGCACTGTGCACATACCGAACAGGAGGAAACATAAACCCGCACGTCCTTAGCTAAAGTGGGCCACCAGTACTTCCCAGAAAGGCAGCGCACCGTCCGACCGATACCAGGATGACCAGAGGAGGGTGACGTATGAGCCCAACAGATCAAACGATCGCGGACATCAAACGGAACGTACATACGCCCAGCTGGACAGTCAGGTGGAATGGGCTCTGAACGTGACGCCCGTTCGATGTCCGCGTCCACCTCCCATACCACCGGTGCCACCAGGCGAGAGGCTGGAATGATGGGAGTGGGATCTGAGGACCTCTCCTCTGTATCATACAGCCGGGACAGTGCGTCTGCCTTAACGTTCTGGGAACCTGGTTTGTAGGAAAGGGTGAAATCAAAACGGGTGAAAAACATGGCCCACCTTGCCTGACGAGGGTTCATTCTCCTCGCTGCCCGTATGTACTCCAGATTGCGGTGGTCAGTCCAAATGAGAAAAGGGTGTCTAGCCCCCTCAAGCCAGTGTCTCCACGCTTTCAGAGCCATAACAACAGCCAGCAACTCCCGGTCCCCCACATCATAGTTTCGCTCCGCCGGGCTGAGCTTCTTCGAAAAGAATGCACAGGGGCGAAGCTTTAGTGGCGTACCCGAACGCTGAGACAGCACAGCCCCTATCCCCGCCTCGGACGCGTCCACCTCAACTATGAATGCTAAGGAAGGATCAGGATGAGCCAGCACGGGAGCTGAAGTAAACAGAGCCTTCAGGTGACCAAACGCCCTGTCCGCTCCAGCTGTCCACTGCAGTCTCATCGGTCCCCCCTTCAGCAGTGAGGTAATGGGAGCCGCTACCTGACCAAAACCCCGGATGAATCTCCGGTAGTAGTTGGCAAACCCTAAAAACCGCTGCACTTCCTTTACCGTGGTTGGAGTCGGCCAATTACGCACGGCTGAAATGCGGTCATTCTCCATCTCTACCCCTGATGCTGAAAAGCGGTACCCTAGGAAGGAGATGGACTGTTGGAAGAACAGACATTTCTCAGCCTTGACGTACAGGTCATGCTCCAACAGTCGACCAAGCACCTTACGCACCAGGGACACATGCTCGGCGCGTGTAGCGGAGTATATTAGAATGTCATCTATATACACCACTACACCCTGCCCATGCAGGTCCCTGAATATCTCATCCACAAATGATTGGAAGACTGATGGAGCATTCATTAACCCGTACGACATGACGAGGTACTCATAATGCCCAGAAGTGGTGCCAAATGCTGTCTTCCACTCACCCCCCCCCTTAATACGCACCAGGCTGTAAGTGCTCCTGAGGTCCAATTTTGTGAAGAAGCGCGCCCCGTGTAATGACTCGGTCATACTGGCTATGAGTGGTAGCGGGTAACTGTATTTTTTCGTGATCTTATTTAATCCTCGATAATCAATACATGGGCGCAAACCTCCATCCTTCTTCTTCACAAAAAAGAAACTCGAGGAGACAGGTGAGATGGAAGGCCGAATGTATCCCTGTCCCAGAGATTCGGTGAGATATGTCTCCATAGCCACCGTCTCCTCCTGTGACAGAGGATACACATGACTCCTGGGAAGTTTAGCGTCTACCAAGAGATCTATCGCACAATCCCCCGGTCGATGGGGTGGTAATTGAGTCGCCTTCTTCTTACAGAAGGCGAGTGCCAAATCGGCATATTCGGGAGGAATGTGCATGTTGTAAACCTGGTTTGGACTCTCCACCGTAGTGGCACCTAAGGAAACACCTACACATCTACCTGAACACTGACAGGACCATCCCTTGAGAGTCCTGTGTTGCCACGAAATAATCGGATCATGAGAGGCCAACCAGGGAAGACCCAATACAACAGGAAACGCAGGAGAGTCGATCAAAAAGAGACTAATTCTCTCCTCGTGATCCCCCTGCGTTCTCATAGCGATGGGCGCTGTGACCTCCCCAATCAGCCCCGACCCCAAAGGACGACTATCTAAGGCATGTACAGGGAAGGGAACATCAACAGGAATAATAGGGATCCCTAATCTATGTGCTAAAGAGCGATCAATAAAGTTCCCAGCTGCGCCTGAATCTACTAGCGCCTTATGCTGAGGATGCGAGGAAAACTCAGGAAATTCTATATGTAACCACATGTGCGCAACAGAAGACTCTGGGTGAGTTATGTGCCTACTCACCGGAGATGACCCATCAGTGCTCCGCCTGCTACCTCGACTTCCAGGAGAAACACCCCAGCACCGGACAGCAGTGTGTCCTCTGCGTCCACAGCTGGTGCATGGAGTGGTCCTCCCTCCGGTCTCCCTACTAGCAGCCCCTCCTAACTCCATCGGTGTAGGATCCAAGGGGCTGGGTAATGGAACGGGCGGACCCCGATCTAGACGTCCGCGGGAGGCCAACAGGTTATCCAGCCGGATAGATAAGTCCACCAGCTGGTCCAGGTTAAGAGTGGTGTCCCTGCAGGCTAACTCCCTACGAACGTCCTCTCGTAGACTACACCTGTAGTGATCGATCAGAGCCCGCTCATTCCATCCCGCACCAGCGGCCAGAGTACGAAATTCCAAGGCGAAATCTTGAGCGCTCCTCATCCCCTGTCTGAGATGGAACAAACGCTCTCCCGCCGCTCTCCCTTCAGGTGGATGATCAAAGACCGCCCGGAAGCGGCGAGAGAAGTCATCATAGTCATCCAGGGTTTGTCCCTCTCTTCCCCAGATGGCGTTGGCCCACTCCAGGGCCTTACCAGTCAGACAGGAGATGAGGGCGCCCACTTTCTCTCGTCCTGAAGGGGTCGGATGAACAGTTGCCAGGTATAACTCCAACTGTAGGAGGAACCCCTGACACCCGGCTGCTGTACCGTCATACGCTCCTGGGAGCGAGAGCCGAATCCCACTGGGTCCTGACGATGGAGGGATGACCGGTGGAGTAGGGATAGGCGCGGGTGGTGTTGATGGGGTCTGATTTACCGGGAGACCTCCTCTCTCCCATCGGTCCATTGTCTGCAGCACGCGATCCATGGCAGTCCCTAAACTGTGTAACATGGTCGCGTGCTGTTGAACTTGCTCCTCGACTTGGAGAGAGGGGCTGGCTGTGCCTGCTGACTCCATTTGAAGTTTGGTCCGTGATTCTGTCAGGGTTGTGTGCAGCGAAGTAGCAGAGTCAAATGCAGGACACAGGTGTTTGAGCGAAACATAAAACGTTTACTCAAAATCACAGCAAAAATCCACAAAGGGAAAAAAACAGAAATAACAACAACCACTAACGTAACAAACAATCACAGACAAACAGAAATGAAAGCAAGAGGGTTAAATAGGGAACAAGATGGGGGAATTGAAAACAGGTGTGGATAATACAGACAAAACAAAACGAAACTGAAAAGTGGATCGATGGCGACTAGAAAGCCGGTGACGTCGACCGCCGAACACCACCCGAACAAGGAGAAGGGCCGACTTCGGCGGAAGTCGTGACAATCACTGACGTCATGATTTTACCTCTTAATTTTTAGGGTTCACAGTTCTTTTGAATGCGGCATGTGACACACATGTCGTCATGCAGACTGTCACATACCAAATCAAGATTAGCAGAGGTCACGAGTAACTAAAAAAACACACAAGGGCAGGCTACCTATGAGGAGGCGCTGGGCTGCTGTGGACACAGACAAGCGTCTTCGCTGCATTCCATCCCAGTCACATTGAAAAAAAATGTCTTGTCTCGATATATCAAATCCTAATAATCAATGGTGAGCAATAGTCGATTGTCACATGTAGTGGTCCTGTAGAGAGCGAGAGGGAGAGAGAGAGAGAGAGAGAGAGCGACAGACCACGTATTCACCCTGCACACCCTAATTGACAAAGAAACAAACCAAACAAAGGCAAAGTCTTCTCATGCTTTGTTGATTTCAAAAAAGCTTTTGACTCAATTTGGCATGAGGGTCTGCTATACAAATTGATAGAAAGTGGTGTTGGGGGAAAAAACATACAACATTATAAAATTGATGTACACAAACAACAAGTGTGCTGGCAAAATTGGCAAAAAAAACACACATTTATTTTCACATGACCATGGGGTGAGACAGGGATGCAGCTTAAGCCCCGCCCTCTTCAACATATATATCAACAAATTGGCGAGGGCACTAGAACAGTCTGCAGCACCCGGCCTCACCCTACTAGAATCTGAAGTCAAATGTCTACTGTTTGCTGATGATCTGTCTTTATTCTCTTGGTACTTTTGTGAGTGTAATGTTAACTGTTAATATTGTTTATTTCACTTTTGTTTATTATCTACTTCACTTGCTTTGGCAATGTAAACAAATGTTTCCAATACCAATGAAGCCCTTAAATTGAAATTGACTTTAATTAAGAGAAAGAGAGACAGAGAGAGAGAGTGGGTGAGATGGGAGAGACATTGAAAGGGAGAGAGAGAGACAGAGTGAAGAAGTGGAAGAGAAGGATTGTGTAACCAGGGGAGGGGCGGTGTTGTGAAGGTGTCTCCCTCCCGTTTCCAAATCCCAATCCACATGGGACGTGTGTGTGTTCAGTGTGTGAGAGACACACACACAGTGATTACGAGAGCCACCATGACTGTATTATCTTGTTCCTTTATGTTGATATTTTACCTGGAAGTTAACAGAGGCTTGCTAGCAGGATAGCTATGAGGATTACTTGCAAAATATTATATTCTGAGACCATATAAACAGTGGATGCGAAAAATGCTTTTTTGAGGAAAATGACCCTTTAACTCTCTACTGCAAACCCTTGCCCTCAGGCAACAGAAAATGTTTTGCCCCTCACTCCCCCACCCCATATTATCTTTCAAGAAGCAGAGCAACCTGAGCGCATGGTGTGAGTGAAGGGTAAGATACATTTTTTAAATGGAGATAACTTGACAATAAAAAATATGTACTTGTGTAGGAACCTCTAAAGAAGCATATTTGATAGGTTCTAAACATATTTTGTATATATATATAAAGTACCAGTCAAAGGTTTGCACACACCTACTCATTCAAAGGTTTTTCTTTATTTTTACTATTTTCTACATTTTAGAATTATAGTGAAGACATCAATACTATGAAATAACACATATGGAATCATGTCGTAACCAAAAAAGTGTACAATCAAAATATATTTTCAATTTTAGATTCTTCAAAGTAGCCACTCTTTGCCTTGATGACAGCTTTGCACAATCTTGGCATTCTCTCAACCAGCTTCATGAGGAATGCTTTTCCCACAGTCTTGAAGGAGTTCCCACATATGCAGGGCACTTGTTTGCTGCTTTTCCTTCACTCTTTCGGTCCAACGCATCCCAAACCATCTCAATTGGGTTGAGGTCGGGTGATTGTGGAGGCCTTGTCATCTGATGCATGCCATGTAGGATCATTTCTCGTGATTTAGTGATTTTCCAGTATCAATACTGTTTTCCCAGAAGTAGTGAAACAGACTCAATATGGGATTAAATATTAGACATGTGTAAGCAGAATGAAGGCTGAGCCCATGTGAATGTACAAAGCTGGATCAACATAGAGTTAGCCATTAGACATGTAATAACAGAACATAAGCAGAATCCATGTGAATGTGGCAAGCTAGACCAACACAGACTTGACTGTTCTGGGCCATATCTGAACTTGTGAAAACTATTGAACATGCACATGGGTTAATCATACATAGACAACATCAGCCTGAACTTGTGAAGACCTTTGGACAGGAACATTAGTTAATCCGTTATAGGCACCATCAGACATGCACCTGCAGCAGGAGTGTTTATGTCTGTTTATTTTTGTGTCATTGCAATGTCACGCCACTAATAGAATCTATGCCCTAATATCTGAGCCAATAAGAGAATGGAAACTATGCAAGGCAACAAGATAAGGCTGGCCAAGGCTAAAAGGTATTAATCATTTACATAAAGTGGAGTGTCGTGTCTTTAGCGTCATTAACATATTTGGGACTGGGGGGCAGTATTGAGTAGCTTGGATAAAACGGCTGGATTTACAACAAGTTTACATTTTAAAATGGTGTAAAATACTTGTATGTTTGAGGAATGGGATTTCTGTTGTTTTGAATTTGGCGCCCTGCAATTTCACTGGCTGTTGTTGAGGTGGGATGCTAGCGTCCCGATTATCCCAGAGAGGTTAAAAGTGAAGACTGTTATTTTATCAAATCAATTCTCTGTAATTATTATTACGTGTTTGAACTAATCATGTAAATGTAATTAACTAGGAAGTCGGGGCACCAAGGAAAATCTTCAGATTAAAGTTATAATTTTCCTAATATAACTCTTCAGATATTTTAATATCTGATCATTAGTCTTCTAATTAATTAATTATTCTTTATTTCACGTAAGTCTCATTCCAAATGTGGGAAATTGTTGTTTATCTGCACGAATCCAACCTTTACTATGAATCATCCATACACCAATTGTCTTAATTATTTACTTACTAACTAAGTAAATAATCACAGAAATGCATAAACAAACAGTAGATATATTTTACTAACAAGGATAGGGAAGATTCCCTAGTGGGCTAAGCCCATGAAGGCTGGGTGGACAAAGAGAAGTGGGTGTGGACTGAGAACAGGCGGGAAAGACATACGGGATCACTACACAGTTGATAATTATATTAATTTAAATGCTAATCCTTTGCACATGAACTATCACTCATTCGGGAATAATCGCAATCGATATATATTTATGCCCGTGTGTCATCATCATCTCTGTTGGAATCGTCAGTCCGTCTGCTGGAATGTTCATCCGAGTCTCTTTCTGTTTCCCTGAAGATCAAAGTGTTTCATGGTTAGAATGGATACTTCAGAGTACCATTCAGATATGTTTTAATAGAAAAGATGTTTCGGCAGTTGTCGGAAAATCGTATCCCAGGTTTACATAATTTCTAGCTGAGGACTAGTAATTAGTATCTAAGATTTGCTCTTATCCTGTAGGGATCGATAGTCTCAGACTTTAACAATTTCCAGCCGTGTAGCCAATGCTCCACGTGGTATGGTTAAGAATTCAATAACTATTCGCAATCGCAGCTCACACTGTGGGTTTGCTTAGTCTTGGTACTCAAACCTGTGCCACCCCAGCTGACAACGAGGTATGCGTGGTCTGAAGAGGATTTCCTCAGGAGGGTTTTTTATTTGTAACAATAGGAAAGGGCTGTTCCATGTCGCCAGATCATGTCTGTGCTCACGGGGGCGGGCCAATGACTTAGTTAAACTTTAAAGGGAATACAATTCTCTCACATTACATAATTTCACAAATAGTTTCATCTTTACTCATTCATTTTATACAAGAATTAGATGCAAACCTCATAATTGAGAAATGTACACATTCAGAGACATAGTTATGTGTGTTTCCTGTCCTGTCTGAGGTCACCAAATGAAACACACTCGTCATCCCCATCCCTTAACCTGTCTAGGATCAGCGTGCCGCTAGCGGCACTCCCCCCCCCCCCCCCACTGAAAAACCAGTGCCGCGAAATTCAAAAAAAATATTTTTTTAAAATATTTAACTTTCACACATTAAAGTCCAATACAGCTAATGAAAGACACAGATCTTATGAATCCAGTCAACATTTCCGATTTTTAAAATGTTTTACAGGGAAGACACAATATGTAAAGATGTACATCTATTACCTAAAAACACATTAGCATATTCCACCATCTTTTATTTGTCCACCAACACCAGTAGCCATCACCAATTCGGCTAAACTAAGATATTTATAGCCCCTAACCAACAAAAAAACTCATTAGATGACAGTCTGATAACATATTTATGGTATGGGATAGGTTTTGTTAGAAAAAAGTGCATATTTCAGGTAGATGGCATAGTTTACAATTGCACCCACCATCACAAATGGACTAGAATAATTACAATGAGCAACGTGTTTACCTAACTACTAATCATCAAACATTTCGTAAAAATACACAGCATACACGAATCGAAAGACACAGATCCTGTGAATACAGACAATATTTCAGATTTTCTAAGTGTCTTACAGCGAAAACACAATAAATCGTTATATTAGCTTAGCACATAGCAATTAGCAGCCCAGCATTGATTCTAGCCAAAGTGAGCGATAAAAGTCAACATCGCCAAAAGATATTAATTTTTTCACTAACCTTCTCAGAATTCTTCCGATGACACTCCTGTAACATCACATTACAACATGCATATACAGTTTGATCGAAAATGTTTATATTTAGCCACCAAAATCATGGTTAGACAATGTGAAATGTAGACAAGCTGGTAAAGAAAACGTCCTTGCGCCACTTAGACAGTGATCTACTCTTATACATAAATACTCATAAACGTGACTAAAAAATATAGGGTGGACAGGGATTGATAGACAATTTAATTCTTAATACAATTGCGTTATTACATTTTTTAATTTATCCTTACTTTTCAATACAGTTTGCGCCAAGCGAAGCTACGTCAAAAAACATGGCGTCCTAAGCCACTAAAATGTTTCGACAGAAACACGATTTATCATAATAAAAATGTCCTACCTTGAGCTGTTCTTCCATCAGTATCTTGGGCAAAGGATCCTTTCTTGGGAGAAATCGTCTTTTGGTGGAAAGCTGTCCTCTTGCCATGTGGAAATGTCAACTACGTTCGGGATGAACTGAAAAGCGTGACCAACTTTTCACATCGTTGCAAAAATAAATGTCCCAAAATCGCACTAAACGGATATAAATTGCTATAAAACGCTTTAAATTAACTACTTTGTGATGTTTGTAACTCCTATAACGAGTGAAAAGATGACCGGAGAAATATAACAGGCTAAACTAATGCTTGGAACAGGAGAGGGTCGGTGTCTTCCACGCGCGTTACGCAGCAAGAAAAGACTTGCTAGCTAAAGGTTTTTTTCATTTGTAGGGCCTGTGAACGAGCAATCGAGCCCGTTGGAATCGTCATCACGTAAAGGCATCCAGGGGAAGACGTAAGAAGTGTCCGTATAGTCATAGCAACGACAGTGCCCGTTTAAATGACTTCAGAAAAGTGGCCAACGTTTCTCAAATCTGACTCCATGTCAGGGAAATTGCTGTAGAATGGGCTCTGTTCCACTTAGAGACAAAATTTCAACTCCTATAGAAACTATAGACTGTTTTCTATCCAATAATAATAATAATATGCATATTGTACGATCAAGGATTTTGTGGGAAGCCGTTTAAAAAATTAGCCACATTAGCATAAATAGTCTAAACAGCGCCCCCATCCCCAACAGGTTAAGTGTCCACGGACCATTCCCACCTTCTCACAAGTGGACATTTTGTTTCAAATTCCCAATTTGGGGATTTAGGAGTTGGCCATGTGAAATCGCCATTTGTCTGTCTTTCTGCATGGTCAGGGAGAGAGAGTCTCCGCCAGGAATTTACGACCTGAGATAACAGAACCTGGGTGTAGGAGAGAGTGGGAAGCCATGATCTATACCCGGAAAGGGCCACGTCATGAGTGACTATGTTATGTAAGGGTAAAACTGTATTAAAGGGGAGTGCTGAGACCGGAGAGATCAGTTCTTCCATGGAATTGCTCGGCTTTGTTACTTTTGTAATGAAGTCTATTTGAATTCACAAGTTCCGGTATCTGAGAAATATTTGAACCAATATTCCCACGACATTCATCACTCTCCTTGGTCAAATAGCCCTCACATAGACTGGAGGTGTGTTTTGGGTCATTGTCCTGCTGAAAAACAAATGATAGTCCCACTAAGCTCAAACCACATGGGATGGCATGTCGCTGCAGAATGCTATGGTAGCCATGCTGGTTAAGTGTGCCTTGAATTCTAAATAAATCACAATGTCACCAGCAAACACCATCATACCTCCTCCATGCTTCACAGTGGGAACCACACATGCAGAGATCATCCGTTCACCTACTCTGCGTCTCACATAGACATGGCTGTTGGAACCAAAAATCTAAAATATCGACTCATCAGACAAAAGGACAGATTTCCACCGGTCTAATGTCCGTTGCTCGTGTTTCTTGGCCCAAGCAAGTCTCTTCTTATTATTGGTGTCCTTCAGTAGGGGTCTTTGCAGCAATTCGACCATGAAGGCCTGATTCA